>NC_064819.1:113142892-113444792 GCF_024166365.1 Elephas maximus indicus
TACATAGTATGCTCTTGTTCTGTTCAAACGACTGCCTCTTGGACTAAGTACAGGCTCCTCATGAGCACAATTAAGCATTCTGGAATTTTCATTCTTTACAATGTTATCCGTAATTTGTTATGATCCACACAGTCGAATGCCTTTGCATAGCCAATAAAACAGAGATAAACCTCTGTCTGGTATTCTCTGCTTTCAGCCAAGATCCAACTGACAACAGCAATGATATTCTTTGTTTCATGTCCTCTTCTAAATCTGGCTTGAATTTCTGGGAGTTCCTTGTTGATGTACTGCTGCAACCACTGTTGAATGATCTTCAACAAAATTTTACTTGTGTGTGATATTAATGATATCATTTGATAATTCCCATATTCTGTTGGATTGACTTTCTTTGGAATGGGTGCAGTTGGTTTGCCAAGTAGCTGTCTTCCAAATTTCTTGGCGTAGACCAGTGAGCACATCCAGCACTGCATCTGCTTGTTGATACATCTCAATTGGTATTTTGTCAGTTCCTGGACCCTTGTTTTTCGCCAATGCCTTCAGCGCAGCTTGGACCTCTTCCTTCAGTACCATTGGTTCTTGAGCATATGCTATTCCTGAAATGGTTGAACATCGACCAGTTCTTTTTGGTATAGTGACTCTGTGTATTCCCTCCATTTTCTTTTAATGCTTCCTACATCGTTTAATATTTTCCCTGTAGAATTCTTCAATATTACAAATTTAGCCTCGAAGTTTTCCTTTAGTTCTTCGTCAGCTTGAGAAATGTGGACTGTGTTCTTCCCTTTTGATTTTCTACCTCCAAGTCTTTGCACATGTCATTATAATACTTTACTTTGTCTTCTCGAGCTGCCTTTTGGAATCTTCTGTTTAGCTCTTTTACCTCATCATTTTTTTCTTTCACTTTAGCTACTTTAAGTTCAAGAGCAACTTTCAGAGTCTCTTCTAACATCCATTTTGGTCTTTCTTTCTTGTCTTTTCAATGACCTCTTGCTGTCTTCATGTATGATGTCCTTGATGTCATTTCACAACTTGTCTGGTCTTCATTCTTTAGTGTTTAATGCATCAAATCTATTCTTGAGATGGTCTCTAAATTCAGGTGGGATGTACTCAAGGTCTTATTTGGCTCTTGTGGATTGTTCTAATTTTCTTTGACTTCAACTTGAATTTGTATATGAGCAATTGATGGCCTGTTCCACAGTTGGCCCCTGGCCTTGTTCTGACTGATGATATTCAGGTTTTCCATCCTCTCTTTTCACAGATGTAGTTGATTTGATTTCTGTGTATTCCATCTGGCAAGGTCCACGTGTACAGTCACCATTTATGTTATTGAAAAAAAGGTATTTGCAATGAATAAGTCATTGGTCTTGCAAAATTCTATCATGCAATCTGTGGCATCGTTTCTGTCACCAAGGCCATATTTTCCAACTACTGCTCCTTCTTCTCTGTTTCCAGCTGTCATGTTCCAATCACTAGTAATTACCAACGTATCTTGACTGCGTATTTGATCAATTTCGGACTGCAGAAGTTGGTAAAAATCTTCAATTTCTTCATCTTTGGCTTTAGTGGTCAGTGCCTAAATCTGAATAATAATTGTACTAAATGGTCTTCCTTGTAGTCATATAGATATTATCCTATCACTGACAGTGTCGTATTTCAGGACAGGTCTTGAAATTTTCTTTTTGACAATAGATATGATGCAATTCCTCTTTGTCATTCTGGCACAGTAGGCCATGTGATTTTTTGATTCAAAATGGCCAATACCAGTCCTTTTCAGCTCAGTAATGCCTAGAGAATCAATCTTTATGTGGTCCACTTCATTTCTGATGACTTCTAATTTTCCTAGATTCATACTTCATACATTCTTTCCATGTTCTGATTATTAACGGATGTTTGCAGCTGTTTCTTCTCATTTTGAGTTGTGCCATATCAGCAAATGAAGATCCTGAAAGCTTGGCTCTATCCACGTCATTAAGGTCAACTCTACTTTGAGAAGGCAGCTCCTTCCCAGTCGTATTTTGAGTGTCTTCCAATATGACAGGCTCATCCTCTGGCACTGGGTCAGACAATGTTCCACTGCTCTTTGTAAGGTTTTCACTGGGCAATTTTTTTCAGAAGTAGACTGCCAGGTCCTTCTTCCTAGTTTGGAAGCTCCACTGAAACTTGTCCACCAAGGGTATTTGGTATTTGAAATACTGGTGGCAAAGCTTCCAGTATCACAGCAACAAGGAAGTCACCACAGTTCTACAGACTCATAGATATGTGGTGGATATTACAGATTAATTAACTGGATTTTAAAGAACTTGAATAAACCTCCTAATATTACAGTGCTAGTAGATATCACAGCCTAATATCAAGATGGGTCTCCAGTTGGAAATCTATACTATTAGGTACTCCTCTCTGAGCACCTGCCCAAGTCTTCTGCATTTCCTAACTTCTGGACATACTGCTTTTCTCCCCGGCCTTTCACTTAACTCTGTCTGTATTCAACATGGAAAGTTGGCAATGGCAAGATCCAGAATCACCACCATCTTCTAAAATCAGGACTCCAAATCCTACCCTAAAACTTCTGCAATATAAGGGGTCAATGGATGCATGGTATTTCCCATACATAACTGCTTTTTAAGAAGTTGAACTGAAGAATAGTTTTCTATCGCAAGGAGCCCTAGTGGAACAGTGGTTAAGAGCTAAGGCTGCTAACCAAAAGGTCAGCCATTTGAATTCATCACCTGCTCTTTGGAAACCTTATTGGACAATTCTGCTCTGTCCTGTAGGGTTGCTATGAGTCAGAATAGACTTGATGACAACAGCTTTGGTTGGGTTTGGGTTTTTCTGTAGAAATTATTTAGTGTTGTTAAAAACTAAAATATATTTTTACCTCTGGGAGATGGCTTAATTTTGTTTAATACCAAAGCACGGAGATAGCTTAGAATTTTCTCAGTAATTCACTATTTAGAAGACAATTACATATCATAGTGTTTCATCATTTTAGTTAAATTTTGGCATGTTTTTTCTCAAGGCTTACAGTGTTCCTAGGTGTTGAGTAAGCTGCATCCAAAGTATGGATATGTAAATTGAGTCTTTACGTCTGTAATGGATGATGTGGGGGATAAAATAAAGAATAATAAGACATAGACTCATCCTCAGGTAAAGGAGACAGACATAATCAATGTTATATAATGTCAGACAGAATTACATATGAAAATAACAGAAACAAAGCCTAAATACAAGCTAAATAGATGTGCAGTAGCGTATTATGACAAGCATGTAGCCAGGCCAGAACCTAGCCTTTCAAAATGTAATTATTTTTTGACATTATTGCTGATTGAATTATTGCACCCACTTGTGACTATTGTCAACAGCAAAATCTTGAAATGATTTCCCAATTAAGTGCTAAACTGCAAACTTCATTTTGTATTGATGGTTTTATTTAGTCAGCTATTTGAATGGAAGTAAAATTTCCCAAAGAAAACACTGGCTTTCACAGTCATGGATCAGGACACCGTGCTGTGTCCCAAACTTTCATCAACTAGTTTAAACTATAGGACCCTAAAGAAATGAAAAATTACAGTGGAAATTTCCTGGACGTTTTGAAGAAATGCTAACTGCAAACTTGAGCTAATATTTGAAGCAAAGAACATGGACTAAATTTGAATCTTGTTTACCACTTAAAAATTTTTCTTCTCTCATTCAATTGCAAGTAAAACAGTCACTAATATATTGGACCTTCATAAATGTGTGCCAATTTTATGTCTTACTTTACTGAGTGGGGATTGAGACTTACTCAAAATTCCAATAGATCAACAGTCATAATTGATATACGTGTTAACGTAGTATTGTAATTCAAAGTAACATTCAAAAGGGACTCTCTTAAATATTGAATGTCCCAATTATTCTCACTTATTGATCTGTCCAATATTCACAATACATTTGCAAATATACACTAGTTTATGCATTTATACATCTCGACGGCACTGGGTTTTTTTTTTTTTTTACATTCCTGGACATATTTTACTATATTATGGGATAAAATTAAGCATCGAAGGGAAAGATAGTTCAGGACTAGAATTCATATTTCTGAGTCTTCAAAGAATATATAAATGCTTCTTAAATATTTAATGACACAGGGACTGTTTCACCACAGTTCTCAACCTCTGCAGAGGAATGAGCACCTGAACGTTTGTAAGAGGAAAGACTACGTGATTGATCACAGACTTCATCTGTTATATGAATAAGCTGACTTGGACTAGAGAGGTGATGTGAGTCTCCCAAGATCATACAGCTATTTCATAGTAGAACTGGAACTAGAACCTCAGCTTCTCTTTCAGTTCAAGACAATAACTATTATTTATTAGAGTTCCACTATATTGTAGGCCCTGTATGAAGCATTTTGTCTATAATATCTCTAATTATAGCTACAATACTTTAAAGCATGTATGTATGCATCATTATTATTACTACTACCATTTGGGAGTCCTGTGGTGCAATGGCTAAGTGCTCGGCTGCTAACCTAAAGGCTGGCAGTTCCAACCCACCCAGTAGCTATGTCGCAGAAATACCTGGTGATCTGCTCTTGTAAGGATTATAGCCAAGAAAATCCTATGTGGCAGTTCTACTGGGTCACATGGGGTCACTATCAGTAGAAATTGACTTGATGGCACCTAACAACACAACAACAATTAACATTTTATAGATGAAGCAACTGAGCCCCAGGGAATTAAAGTAACTTGTCCGAAGTCACATAGATGACACAATTTAGTGTCAGTGTTTCAAACCAGGTCTCTTGAAAGCCTCATGCTTTTATTATTGGTGCAGTGAGCAGGAAAGCAGTATGATAGTTGGTGCCATCTCCCAAAGCAATATCTGGGAAACACTATTCCCCATTTAATGTTTGGGCACCTAGAGATCTTCCTCATATTCACATTACTGCCTACTTCACCATTCCCCATGTCAGGGCAAGAAAATCTACTGCAAACAACAAAAACTTGCATTTCATTTTTCCCTTGTTTAGCTGGCAAATGCTGTTTCTCTAATAAATTTCAAATTCTAAAAGCATCAACAAGTCTTTTGAAATCCATTTTCTATAAATTATTTTTCCTACCAAATAGTCATTTGTAGGTGAAGGACCATGACATTGTACCAAATTAATTGTTTAGAGGTAGATTTTTCTTGTTGGGTGTCTTACCTGTGGCAACCCACACAATTCTCCTTCCTCCTCTTAGTTACTGACCAGATAACTAATTATTGTCATAGCTAATATGTATTGAGTTTTCACTGTAGCTGTCACTGTTCTCACAACTACTTTTTGAGATAGCTATTGTTATCCATGCATTATTGATAAGGGAATTAAAGTACTTTTTTTTTTTTTTAATATTAGGCAGTTTTGTGATGTCCATTATCTTACCTACAGTGCGTCTCAGTAATAAAGAGAATGTTAAGCATTATTTGAGGTTTGGAATTCTCCTTGTAACTCAGCCTTCAATTTAGCTTACAGCAAAAACTTTCATCAGTTTTCATTGCTCATACCCAAAGGAATAGAAACTGATTTTGCAAACAAAATTTTGTTAGGTTTTCATGAGTTTCTTCATAAAATGAGATCCAGTACATTTAGTAGAGAAATACCATTTTACGTGCTATTCATGAGTATCTTTATCAATTTAATGGGATTTGCCTGATGTATGTTCTTTAACATTCTACTTTAATTTTCTTCTTTGTTGTTTTTGTATTTCTTCTTCATGAATCTTTGTTCTTCAAAACATTCTCCCAATTGCCCACATGATTCAAAGTAGTTGTTAAAAACAATAAAAAAAAATCAGTCCCGTTTGTTTGTTTTGTTTATTCAGCCAAAAAAATACTGATGACCTATAATGCACATGACATGGTCTCAGGCACTGAGAAAGCAATGATGCCAAAAATCTAGGTTGGCTCATGCTTTTTTTAGTACTACATATGGCCAATTCCTATTCACCAGGTAATCTGTATTAACTGAAGTCTACTTTGTCCATCGTACTCTTTGGGCTATGAGAATGATAAAAAATTACAGTGCAGTCATGAAACTTTGGATTTGGGAGAAAGAAATATTTACAGAGGGTTTCGAATGTGCTATAAATATATTTTGAACAGTGGGCCTTGAAGATCCTCTCCCCTAAGTATCCTTATATATTTTAATAGACATGGGAGACCAAGTGGCTCATCAAAGTTCACAGAGCTGGTTAGTATCAGAACAGGACGTTATTTCTACCTCCAGATCCCAATTTCATTGTTCTATTCAAACTCATTGCAAGCCCTTCGCTCAAGTATGCAGTGCAGCTGGCAGGTGGAATTAACTTTTTTGTAGAAATATGTACCTACTCAGGGTTGGGTTGAGAAAACAGACTCTGAAGATTGACAGCCTAGGTTCAAACACCACTTCTGCCACCTGCTTACTGTGCTCAGTTTTTCCCTCTGTAAAATGACATGGTAATAGTAGTATCCGCCTTGAAGGGTTGTTATGGGTTGTATGAAATAGAATCTTAGCATATTGTAAATGTTAGCTAAAAAGCATGTGATTTTAAAATATACAGAGGTATATGGAATGTGAATAGCCAAGAATTGCTCCATGAACACAGAAGCTACTTATCTCCAAAATACACACGACTGGGTTCAGCAGGAAATCAGAAATAGAACAAATTCTCACGGAATTTCCTAGAATGGGATGAACAGTCAAAAAAAAAAAAAAAGTACTGATTACTCACTATGATGAAAAAAAATAGCCCCTGTCATTTAGGAGCTTACTCTTTAGTAGGAAAGATAGAAGGTAAGTGATTTAATACAGGGTGACAAGGGCATGACAGAGGTAATCCCAGGTCTCTAACCTCAACTTGCTATCTAACTCCGTGGTCGAAGAACCAAATACTGAAACCAGGCCACCTGGCTTAAATCCTGACTTCCTCACTTTAAGTGGTGTCACCCTCAGCAAGTTACTCAACTCATCTTTCCTCCATTGTGGAAACAGCTCCCAAAGACAAGATTTTGCCCAACTGACATTTATTTCTTGTTCATAGAATCAAATCGCCTTTCACTGTTGTCATTCTTTCTTGAGAGGTAAGGATTCACTTAACCAAGACAGATTCCTTGCAGGCCTTCTTCTTGTAAAATTCTGTGGAAATCAGCTACAGCCAACATTGAGTGCGATCAATGCAGGGAGAAGGTGAATGTGGCTAAGGCCACAGGATATGCCATGTTGGGTGGCTGCATCCATAATGTTTGGATTTCCAGCCACTGATTATGATGGTGGGGATGGGGCTGGTGCTCCCACAGTCATGATTACTGAGGGGGCAGATTATACAACTGGCCAAACACACTTACATGGCTGCCACCACAAGGGTTACACCTCTGGCTTCTGTCACACCAGGGGAAGGGCTGGTGCTTTCCAGCCGTGAATGTTGAGGTGAGGAAATAGGGCTGGAGGAGTGGAATACGTCTGCAAAGAAGCAGACAGTAAACAAATATCCCTCCATCTGTTCCATCTGTTCATCTTATGCATTTTAAGCTTCCATCTCCAAATCTTAACGAAAATGTTTTCCCCCTGTGAGTTCCCACTTGGCAGAGTAATGTAGCCTGCTAGCTATATTGGACAATCTAATGAGGAACATTGTGGAACAGAGTAACAGGAGTTTCCAACCTCTCTCTAAATTACATCTGGTGATTATTCACACCTAAGCCAGCCTCAATCATTGTAGGCTGAGTTTCTTATCTTTACTTCAGTTCCTTTTTTTTTTTTTTTGACGTTGCAACTGACCATTGATGCTTTATCAACAGGCAAATCTAACCAGTTTTATCAGAACTAAGCACTTGAGAATAGGAAAATTTCAGCTGAAATTAAACTTCAGAAATGTTCGCACAGGCTGCATTTAGTATGAAAGCTTTTAAGTTTTCCTATGATGTTTCATGTTGCTTTTGACAAAGAATTTGTACATATACATATATACAGTGGAGCCCTGGTGGTGCAGTAGTTAAGAGATCTGCCGCAAACCAAAAGTTTGGCAGTTCAAATCCACCAGCTGCTCCTTTGAAACCCTACGGGGCAGTTTTACTCCGTCTTACAGGGTCACTATGAGTCAGAACTGACTCGACAGCAGTGTTTTTTTTTTTTTTTTAAATATATACAGTTTATATATATATATAAAACTGTACATATGTAGGGAGCCCTGGCGGTGCAGTGGTTAAGAGCTCAGCTGCTAACTGAGGGCTCAGCAGTTTAAATCCACCAGCCATTCCATACAGTTCTAATCCGTCCTGTATGATTACTATGAGTAGGAATCAACTAGATGGAACTGGGTTTCGTTTTGTTGTTTTTTAGCACAATTAGTGGCTAAACATATAATTGAGTGCAAATAGTTCTTTTTCTGTTTTACCTGCCCATTAAAAGAAACAACTAAAAACATTCATTTGTACTCAGATGTTGTTTGCTATTTTCTTTTCAGTTAAATACGCAAATTGGCTGTCATCATTGGCAAATTGACTGTATGATAATTAGAAGAAAATAGCCTCTTAGTTTATCCAATTTTTTCTAAAGCATGAATATCTCTTCAACCTTCAAATTCCATTTCCTTCTTCCTGTGTTTTAGACTTTGTGTGATTTTCAGCAACCAGCTTTGTTTATTTTTAATTACTGCCTTTTTTTTTTTTAATCTCCAATACTTACGTAGAGCTGTGCTTTAGAACTGGCTTGGCTTTTTCCTAGGTTATTGTTTGTGGAACATCAATGGATAAAATACAGGAAAGAGACTACTATTTTAGAGTAAAATAGGACAGCAATAAGAGACTAAAATTACTTGTTTTAGTAGAAAAATATTTCTTCTTTGGTGCTACTTAGAATATACCCATGATCTTTTAGCTAATGCTAAAACCTGTGACCATTCATCAGTGGCTGAATATCCTCCATGACACTGTAAACTTCCCTTCTGTACCTCTAGCTCTTGTTCTTCTAATGAGAACAAGCCACCAACTTTTGAATGTCTCGTTCCTTGACCCTCTGGTCTTCTCTATTTATATCCCTCACTCCATTTATATCCCTCACTCCCATAGCTTTATTCTCATTCTATATGTGGGTCATCTCTAGCCTTGGCCTTCATTCCAGCTTTACATGTCCAAATGCCTCTAGAATATATTTTTACTTGGACATCTTGAAGTCAAAAAGTCTGCAACTTGATGCATGGTGTTTTGTTTTTTATGACTGTATCCATTGGTAAAGAATGACATAAATCTCTGTGATGCCGGCTCAAAAAAAATTAAACATTCTCATTTCACTGACTCCTTTGCAGAAAGAATGTTCACATGCAACTTGTAAGTTGAACCATATAAACTCTCCTTAAAAGAAGTGAGTATATTATTATGCCTTCACACTTTTTTAAAAAAGAAAGATACATTTTTTATTTTTTTTCTTCGTACTACTTTTTCACTGAGACAGCCATTGACCTGAATGTGGAATAACATACCACACGTATACATTTGAGACGTGAAGATTAGAACACAATTCAGAAGGTGTTAGGATAGAGTGTGGATAGAAAAAGGGGAAATATTTTCTGGCTTAGTGCGACGTGGACTCGTAACATCTTTTTCACCAAGAAGGGGATACTTCCACAAACACCTAAATGTTTTTTTTTATTACAAAATAAAATTTTCTAACTTTTCTATTTCTGCCAGTAGTTCTTTTATGGAATCATTTGAGAGAAAGGGCAAAAAGCCACTCAAACCACTTGGAAAAAAGAATTAGAGTGTAGGAAAGACACCTAAATCTTATATGCCCTCAACATCCATATGGCAACAAGTTCCTCCATCTCTGAATTTGGCTATGATGTTTCTTTGTTGGCTCTTTCCTCCTCCTTGCAGCAGGCTTTTCTCTGCTAGCTTATAGTTTCACACCCGCCTTTGGATTTGGGGTGGCTTTGGTTTGCAATCAGGCTGACTTTGGTCCTAATTTAACATATCCTTGCAACCTGGTGTTCCTCAAAGGAAAAATGGCACTCTTACTCTTGTTTTGAATTTTGAAAAGAATGGATCTGAGGTATTCACCTATCTCATCTCAAGGCAGCAAGAATTAGGGCAAGGTGTATACTGCTGCATAACAAAAACCTTTTAGTATGGGCAATTCCAAGAGCGGCAGGGGTGAAATGTACTCAAAGCTACTATAATCGTTCCTTCTTCACTCACAAAATTCAGAATTATGATGTCACCTTTATTCTTTCTGTTATTCTGTTATCCTTCCCAATCAAATATAATACCAATCTTTCACTTTTTTTTAGGGTAATTCTTTTTTATCTATTTATTTTTCTGCTTCCGCTTGGAATTATCTTTGGTGCTGGCTTTCAGTAACTCATTCTTATATTACTGAAATATGAATTCATTATCCAAACCCGGAAGTTTGGATACTTCTGGTAAGCAGATTATTACAAGTATTCTATGTTCTTTGCCTTCACTTCTTTAACTTTTTTTATTTTTACATATACTTCACAATAGTTAATAAAGGATTTTTTAAAACTATGGTAATAGTTAACAATATTTTTGGATTCATTAACAACATCAGCATTTTTTCACCTAAAATACTAAAATGCCATTGTCATTTGGAAACAGTTTTTCATGTTTGAAAAAGGTTTTTGTTGAAAAGCAATTGGAAAATAAGAAATTTTCTTATAATGTGTTATGATTCTATGACATGAAATTTCTCTGACATAATTTAAGCAGAACATTCATATTAGTCTGGTTATATTATGTAAGTTGCAGAAATGTTAAAATGAGGAAGACACAAAAACAAGTTTTTTTCTGAATGAAAAATGATGTTTCAGGGGAATAATATGCAAAAACTTGACATACAAATGTCATGTAAGTGAATGTACAGTTCAAAGTAACAAAATAGCCTTTAAACTGACCTTAAACGCAGGCAAAACCTTCTAGTTAATAACATTCAATTTTCAAAACTGAATTTAGCAACCACTTTGAATTATTGGGAAACTGATGCAATTCTTGAGAATGTTCAAAATAATCTTACTCATATTTTCCCTTCTTTTAATCCCTTCTACTGATTTTTTTTTACTGATGTCTTATTTTTCCCAATAATCTAGCCTTTATCTATATTATGGCTCAAGAGAGTCAAATGGATACTCTCAGAATTAAGTCTTCATACCAAAAAAAAAAAGGAAAACCAAACCCAGTGCCATCGAGTCGATTCCGACTCATAGAGACTCTATAGGACAGAGTAGAACTGCCCCATAGAGTTTCAAGGAGCGCCTCGTGGATTTGAACTGCCAACCCTTTGGTTAGCAGCTATAGCACTTAACCACTACGCCACCAGGGTTTCCTAAGTCTTCATACTGTCAAGTAAACAAGACTTGATTTTGTGTAGGCTGTTACTTTTTATGCTATTTTCATTTTTTTCCATTAATTCTCTTCTTCATTCATCCAGCTATACGCTGACTATGAGGTCATCTAAGCAGACATGATCCCTGCTCTCATGGACTAGTAGCATATTTAAGAAGAGAGATATTAAACAAATAATCTGACAAAAATATGTAGACATAGCACTGTGCTAAGCACTAGGATTGAAACACATGAACATATGCGTACACACATACACATGAGCACACACATGCACACGTACATGGTAACAGAATAGGGAATTGATTTAATCTGAGAGTTCAGGAAAGACTTCCCTGAAGAAGGGCCACTTGAACTGATGTCTGAAAAATGAATTGAAGTTGACTAAGCAAAGGGGTGTGAGGAGTGCATTGCAGACTGATTGAAGACAGGGAAGCAGAAGGCTTGACATGTGAAGAAGAATAGCACTTTAGTGCCTGGAAGAAGGAGATGAGGTGAAGAAGGAATGCAGAAGTCAAAAAAGCAAGGGCTTTCTGCCATGTTAATGATGTTGGCCATTACGATAGTAACAATGAAAAGCCTTTGTAAGATTTTTTTGGGGTAGAGGATAATAAGATCTTTTAAAAAGATCTTTCTCCACTTTCTATGGAGAAGGGATTAGCATAAGTGGGAGAGGGGTGGTCTGTCAGCAGACTATTGTTGAAGTTCAGCATCTACAGGCGTGATACTAGCTTAGACCAGAATGTTGATAGTTTTGGAGATGGAGAGGACAGTTCAGTGAGACTTAACAGATAAAATCAAAAGCAGGGAGTAAAACAACTTATCTCATGGTTGACTCCTAGGGTTCCACATCACAAACTAGATGGATAATTCTGCCATTTGCTGGGACAGGGGGACTCTGGACAAAAAGAGATTTTGGAAGAAAGATGATGAATTCACCTTTGGACCTGCTGCTTTCAACTTCCTTTGAGGCATCCCTCGTGGACATGGTGAATAGGTGATTGGATGCATGGATAAAGACTTAGAAGAAAGATCCTGGCTGAAGATACTAATTTGGGAGGCACAGATCATCCTAGGTCCTTGAGATGAGAAGTTGACAAAGACAGCACTGAGTGAAAAAAGAGTACGGGACCTAGGAAAGAGCCTTGAAAAATCTAAATATACAACACAGGGAAAGGAGACTAAGAAAGAACCAAACTGACACTGAACTGATTCTTAATAATTACAACATTGAAATATTTCTTGCTTTTATTTTTTTATTGTTAATATTATTGTTGGATAAATCAATGGCTGCTTAAATCCCTTTCCCCATGACCCCTTGACTATTCTATCAATCCTCCTTGACCTGTTGCTGTCGAGTCAATTCCGACTCATAGAGGCCCTACGGGACAGAGTAGAACTTCCCCATAAAGTTTCCAAGGAGCACCTGGTGGGGATTCGAACTGCTGACTTTTAGGTTAGCAGATGTAGCTCTTAACCACCATGCCAGCAGAGCTTCCACTCCTCCTTTAGAGACCTAGAAGTCCAATGGGTTCATGCTTTCTCCACGGTAAGAGGATTATTTGGTTCCTATGCTGTATGATTTCAGGAATTCCAAAAATGTCTCTGTTCACAAAGATTGTTGTTGAATGAGATTCAAAATCATGGGTTTAGCCCTTTGGTAATAGACTTTGCCATCCTTTGCTAAAATGAAAACTTATCAGTATTGTAACTTCCTAAGTGGCAAACATTTATTTATATCTTTAATTGGAATGTACCTATAAAACTCTTTCCTGAAAATGTCTTATAATTGAAAATTATTCCATCTATGCCTTCATTATTAAAGAGGAAAGATTAAAGATCAAATTCAGCATGTGAGACACATACTTATTAATCAATTTTTCTTTGTTAATTTCTCCTTTCTCTCATTTTAATAGGGAAGGACATTTTCTTTCAAATCAAAAGACTAGGAGCTCTAATGTAAACTATGCCTTGCGGTTATTGTTTTTGGAAGGGGGAGAAGAATCTTCTTAGAACCAGTAAAATTTTATTAGCTGGTACATGTATATTTTTAAGTAAATTTCCACTAAAAAGAAACTGGTAGATTTTCCCTGGTGGTAAATATCCTACATAAAATGCTGGGGACTATCATTCACGTTTTCTTTCTCTTACTATTCCCTAAATAAACCTCTATAATTCCATTTTTATCTTTCTTAAATAGTATTCACTGAGTTGTGACACAGTTATTATATAATTCAAGGACATATCATTAGACAAACTACAATCATGAGGTTTTAAGCCAAAGAAATTAAAAGAATATATATATTAAAAAAAAAACAAGTTTTCCCTGAGCTCTTAGATCCTCTAGACTCACCTTGCTCCTGCTTATCTCGCTTATGGATCATTAGGACACTTGGTTATGCAACTGTCCATCCTGAAACTTTCATGACACTTTAGTACCTTGAGTAAGTATCTTGCGTTGTTTTCATCCACATGCCATACTATGACAGAGGAGAAAGGTCAGGCCAGGGAGTATGGTTGGGGAAATTAAATGAAGTGAGCTTTCCTTCAGTGATGTGTGACAGATCACATGGCTGCCTATGATTCTGACTTTGAATGTACAGATACAACACAAAATGGAGTATCTTTCGCACAGTTGATGTTAAAATTATTCATAGCTTCTGAAAAATGTATACAGAGTTGTGAAGGCATTTTTCTGAAAAGTGAATCTCATTCTAAATGGATGCAGAGGTGAACCAATATAAGAAATGATAAATTTCACAAGGGTGATCATTTAAACACCTGGGTGTCACCTTTCCCACATACTCTGCAATTGCTTTGGTTCTTTACTTTCATAATAATCTAATGTATGTGCGTTAATTCCATTGGCGTTGTGGCTTTTATTATAAGATAGAAATCCTTTGCAGAGAATAAGGTTGATTCTTATTTATAAGGTTTATTGAGTTTGATGGGACAATGTGAAGAGAAGGGTATAGCTCCAAAAGCTGGGAAAAAAGCTGGAGAGTAAGATAGGAAGCAATTTTGTTAAGGGTTAGAAAAGGAGACTATCACATCTAATGGGTTTGTTCAGGTGATTTCTCTTAAATGATACTAAGCTGTCTAGAACACAAAATGTAGGTCCAACCCTAAGGGATACTGGAAATAATATCAAACTAAGAAATGGGGCCTCAGGGCTCCTGTGTACTTGTTTTACCTTTTACCTTGTGCTCCTATATTCCTGTGCAATATCCATGTGTCTCAGTTATCTAGCACTGCTATAAACACAAATACCACAAGTTGATAGCTTCAACAAACAAGTTTATTCTCTCAGTCTAGGAGGCTAGAAGTCCGAATTCAGGGTGCGAACTCCAGGGGAAGGCTTTTTCTCTCTGTCAGCTCTGGAGAAAGGTCCTTGTCATCAATCTTCCCCTGGTCTAGGAACATCTCACTGCAGGGACCCGGGTCCAAAGGACACACTATTCTCCTGGCTCTTGTTTCTTGCTGGTATGAGGTCCCCATGTTTCTCTGCTCGCTTCTTTCTTTTTATATCTCAATAAAGAGTGACTTAAGAAAAAATTTAATCTTGTAGATTGAGTCTTGCCTCATTAACATAACTGCTGCTAATCTGACCTCATTAACATTATATAGATAGGATTTACAATACATAGGAAAATCACATCAGATGACAAAATGGTGGACAACTACACAATACTGGGAAACATGGCATAGCCAAATTGACACAGTTCAATCCATGACACCATGGCATCAGGATTAGTTTTCTATTTCTGTGAAACAAATTATTCTCCAATTTAGTGGCTTAACAATAAACATTTATTATCTTGCATAGCTTCTGTGGTTCAGAAATCCCAGAGCTGGTGGTTCTGGCTTGAGGTCTCTCATGAAGTTGCACTCAAGACATCATTTGGGGTTGCAGTCATCTGAAGGCTTGACCAGGGCTAAAGGATCTGCTTTCAAGGAAGCTCATTCACATGGCTACTAAGTTGGTGCTGGATTTTGGCAAAAAGTTCTCAGTTCCTTAGGGCACGGATCCCTCCACTGAGCTGTTGGAGCGTCCTCATGGCAGACGGCCCCCAGAGAGAGCAATCCAAAATAGAGCACCACGAGGGAAGTTGTAATATCTTTTATGACTTAGCCTTGAAAGTCACATTGCTTCATTTCTGCTGCAATCTATTGTTAACATGTAGGAGTGTGTAAGAACAACTTGGGAGCAGTGTCTGACTTCCTCCAACCCCACGAGGGGGAAGAAGAATCAAGATTAGTGTAAGGCTGACTCCCATGATGCAGAGGCCAGAAAAGCCTCCTCTCTCCACCATCTTTACTAATTCTAACACCAACTGTCCCTTACACAGCACTCTCTGTTGGGTTCAATGACTCATTGCAATGGCCACACACAACTCGCAGACCATTCTCAAAATTATGGGGTTTATTAGGGAAGTAACAGTTACAATTCAGGCACAGGAACACTCAGGATACAATTCTCCATAAGGACAGCCTCTCCCTAGCTGTGCACGCAGGCATGCCTTTCCCTGGCCCTCAGTCTCTGCCCAAAGCCACTCAGTTTTCTTTAGCCGTGGGCCAGGAAGCCCACCGTGCTATCTCCAGCTACGGGGTCTTTTCTTCCTTGATGGTGGTGGGCTCCTGCTCTCTGCTCTGGAATTGGCTCCTTTAAGGCAAAACCGAACAATCTCTTTGGTGGGCCACAATTACCCTATCACACAATCATCTGGTTGGGAGTTACAAGACCATGGCTAGAAAGGCCACACACAAAAGTAATTAAATTGCACCACAAAAGGAATTATACAAGGCCATGAAAATCAAGAGGCAAGAGCCACTGAGGGGCTACCATGGAGGTTGGCTACTACAACATCACTTCAAAAAGAATTCCTAGAAGTCCATAGAACATTCCTTAAAAAAAACACTGGTCTTTGTCAACTCTAAAATGTTAACATCCTTTATTGAGAATAAAGAAGAGATGTTAAGACAATTTTTTTTTTCTTTTTGGACCTTGCTAACTTGTGCTAAGATCAGTTATGAAGGAGGCAAAACATACCTACTTTCTCCTTTTATGCTAACTTCTTCCATCTTCTGGTATTCTTTATATGTTTTTTGTGTGTCCAAAATTTTCTACTGCCAGTAATATTCATCTTTTCTTACCCATGCTTCTATTTGACAACTCCCTCTTTAAATTCCTTCAGAATTAGCAGATCTCAGTTTGCTAAAATGAAGAAAGGTATATGGTTAAATTTATAAATCAAAAGTTAGATTTGATTTACCCTTGTAAGAGTATCTGTATGATTACAGAATGTTCACTCTGTTATACTATGGACCTGAGATGTGGAATTTTATGCAAAACTAGAATCAACAGAGAATCTTTTGGATATCGTGATAACCCCACCATCAACTTATGCCAATACTTTCTTTGAAATAAAGACTAGAAAACAAAAAGTGTATTACAAACTCCATATTTTAAAAAAAGTAGCAAGAATTGTAGAAGCAAAGAGGATGAGAGACGCTGAAATTCCAGCAAGGGAAGACCTTACTGAGGTGAACTGAGGGTCTACATCTGCTTATCATTTGCTAATTCTGGAAGTGAGTTAAGGCTGGCAATCTGGGCTTGTTAAGCAGAGGGTCATTACTGGGGGACAGAAACCAGAGAACCTGGTAGCAGTCACATCAGGCCGAAGGAGAGAAACAGGAGATTCAAGGGGCCTCAACACGGGGCTGGCTTACTCCTTAGGGCATGTGTTGAATTCTAAAGCTGCACTGGGTAAGAGGCAAAATTAAAAAGAGTGGAATTTCCTGTAGTCTTAATGTGCTCGACAGATAAAACTTTTCAGAGAGAGAGACTAAGAAAATAAAAGGCAAGAAATGAAAGCCCTAGAAGGAGAGATGAACTGAGACTGATCAGCTATAAACACTTTTTCCCTAGGGGCACATACCCATTTGGATGTACCTGAAAAATTCCTGAATTTAGTGAAAAGCATCAGCCTATACACCCAAGAAACTTAGATAACCACATAGAAAATGATTCTTATGAAAATCACACCTAGGAACATCATGGTGACACTGTTTGATAACAAAGACAAGAAAATCTCAAATTCACCTAGCGGGAAACACACATATACACACACATACACACACTCTCTCCACATAAGTATTTAAAAAAAATCCTTATAGATACTCCAGCCCTGCCTTCCTTCAAATTCTCTTTTTGCACACCCTCCCATAGTGCTGGACTGTTTGGAGGGTCAACAAACCCTTTCTAAATTTAATGTATTTGTGTGTGTGTTTTGGTGAAAGTATGAGGAGGACTGTGCCAATGAGGCTTAGATGCAGAACTCTGAGGTAAATATGGGCAGTAGGAGGGGTGAGTTAGGATGTTTTTGAGAGAGAAAAGACATGTATGGTAAGATCTGAAGAATGGCATTTATAAACATCACCTCATTACAGTTGTATTTTACTCACCTGGGGGGTGATTCATAACTTTATTAGAGGCACTCACTTCTTTGAGAATATTAGGTAAACACAGGGCAGAAAGAAAGTTTTGCACAGTTTTTGAGAGTGCATGCCATCATCGAAATAAGGGCGGGTCAGGAACTTTGTAAAATGAGTCTTTCTAGTAAAACTTAGTAAGAGAGAGAATGAGCCTAGAGAAGAAGGTGCTGTGAAAAAGAGGATCCTCCTCCATTCGGAACGATTTTAAGTGACAAGGTAACTACAGAAAACATGTCACTCATAGCACTGACAAGGCAGGCATTCTCTCTGCAGGGTTCAGATGATGCAGAAACTTCCCTGGTTCTATGGAAATTAATCTATGCTAAATCAACTGATCTTTAAAATTTGTGACCACTTAAAGGCAATGATGTTGGTATGTGTGTGTGTAAGCCTACGCGGGTGAGAAAGCCAACAATGCATAAATGGTGACTTGACATTCATTTAATTTCTTCAAAAAAAGTATAAACAATATTCAAACTTGCTTGAGAGTTTGCATAATGATGAATCAACATTTTGCATTCTACTTTATGAATATTAGTGACACAAATAAAGTTCTGGGAATAAGAACAATGTTCATCTTGAAAGCTGCAGACTGTGATGCCTAGAATAAAGAATGAGTTGATGAGTGAGGCTCCTCATGTCCTTACTTTACCTCTTACTACCATGGAAAGTTCGCTATACTAGCGTACCTGTCAGCTCAAAAACCAGTAAGGTCACGGTGACCCATTTATATTTGGTGTTGTGTCCAGCAGCTGACGTATGTTTTAGTAGTTGTTATCTGGAATATGCTAGTTCTCAGAGGCCAAGTCCAATCTTACAGTTAAAGAATTCTGTAATAATGACTGGAAACACAACTCCTGCTTAAGTATTTGCCTACATATTTATCAACTTAAGCAATGAAATTGGGAACTCATCAGCATCAATGGTTGAAGATAAAGCTCTACAAAAATTTGAGTGTAAGTTTTTTTTTTAATATTTATTTATTTTGATGTTGTTGTCGAGAATATACACAGCAAAACATACACCAGCTCAACATTTTCTACATGTAGCATTTAGTGAGACTGGTTATATTCTTCGAGTTGTGCAACCATTCACACCCTCCTTTTCTGAGTTGTTCCTCCTCTCTTAATATAAATTCACTGTCCACTAAGGTTCCTTTCTAATTTTTCGAGTTGATGTTAACAATTTGATCCTATATAGATAGTTCTTAAAAGAGCATATGCTCAAGGCAGACATGTTTTACTGGTTTAAACTAAACTACTGTTAGGTTTCAAGAAAAATCCGGGGGACATTCTTGATTTAAGGTTTAAAGATTTATCTGAGGGCAATAGTTTCAGGGGTTCATCCAAACTTCATGGCTCCAGGAAGTCTGGAGTCCATGAGTATTTGAAATTCTGTTCTGCAGTTTCCCCCTTTTGATCAGGACTCTTCTACAGAATCTTTAATCAAAATGTTCAGTAATGGTAGCTGGGCACCATCCAGTTCTGAACACGTGGCAAAGAAAGCAGTTATTCATGGAGGCAATTAGTCACACATTCCATATCTTTCTCCTGCAATTAGTCACACGTTCCATATCTTTCTCCTATTCTTAACTCCTTCCTCTGTTCAGGTGAATAGAGACCAATTGTGCCTTGGGTGGCCGTTTGCAAGCTTTTAAGACCCCAGGCACTAAGTCACAAACGAGGAGGTAGAACAGAAGCATTAAACATGTTATTAGGCCAATTAACTGGTATGTCTCATGAAACCATGACCCTAAACCTCCAAACCAAGAAACCAAATCCCCTGAGGTTTTTGGTTGAACATGAGCAGCCTCAGCAGCTACTCTTTTTTTTTTTTTTGGTCATTGTTGTAAATATCTCTATCACACAACTTTTGCCAATTCAATATTTTATAGGTGTGCAACTTATTGACAGCAATTACAATAATCGGCTGTGCAACTCTACCCTTAATCAATGCAATTTTTCCATCACTGTTGTCCTCCTCCCTTTTGCTGCCCCTGGTAACTACTAATAAACTTTGTTCTCTATACATTTGTCTTTTCTTGTCTTTTTATATAAGTGAGATTATACAATATTTGTCCTTTTGTGACTGACTTATTTCACTTAGAATAATGTCTTCCAGCTCCATCCATATTGTAGCATGTATTAAGGCTTTCTGCTACTGGCTGAGTAGTGAGTTTTAATATGTGTTTCATCTTATGGACCCAAATAATTAGCCAGTGGGGCTCACCTGGTTATAAGATTTCAGTAAAAGGCAATATATGGAAGTGGCGCTAACCTGGAATGAAGTTTTTCTTTTCCAGTCAGTTCCTGGAGAAGGACATAATGCTTGGTAGAGGGTCAGAGAAAAAGAGGAAGACCCTCAATGAGATGGATTGACACAGTGGCTGCAACAATGGGCTTAAGCATAACAAGGATTGTGAGGATGGCACAGGACCGGGCAGTGTTTCGTTCTGTTGTACACAGGGCTGCTATGAGTCAAAACTGACTCAATGGCACCTAACAACAATAACGACAACAACAAATACCCTAAACTGCTGGAAATTCTATTATACTCTTTCCCAGTATGTATCAGAATTGGCTTTTGAACTTGTCATTATAAGGTCTAAAGCAGAGAAAATATCCATCCTGGTGTTAAAACATTTGTGGAAGACTATTATGCAGAAGAGCAAATGTGTTCGTTACAGTTATAACTCAAGCAGGGATGGTGAGAGAGAGGTTAATCAAGTAATTAATTGAATATAAACAGATGTGTAGCATGTTGTCTTTGGAAGTCAAGCAAGAATAATTACAAAACTGAAGAACTAGTCATAATAAATCCTAATTATTTTATATAATTTTGATTTCTTATAAATCTAGAATGCTACAGGCACATCATTGTCTCCTTATTTGAAATAAACCATTAAAAGTAAGGATTGCTGTTGTTGTGTGCTTTTGAGTTGATTCCAACTCATAGCAGCCCCATGTGACAGAGTAGAACTGTCCCATAGGGTTTCCTAAGCTAATCCTTATGGGAGCAGATCACCAGGTCTTTTCTCCCACAGAGCTGCTAGTGGGCTTGAACCACCAATCTTTTGGTTAACAGCCTAGAGCTTAACCACTGCACCACCAAGGCTCCTAAAAAGTAATGGTATAAACATATTTAGTAAAAGAGAAGATATTCATTATATAAGAATGACTCCAAAAAGCATTATATAAGAACACACAAATTGCAATATAATTTATATAAAAATTAATTTTTTAAATCTTTAACGTATCTGGAAGAATATTATCAGCCTGGAAGGATGTTATTCCCCACCAGTTATCTCTAGGTAATATATAAAGGATGATGTGATTTTTACAGAATCGTTGTTGCTTTGTTCTTCCCCTAATTTCTCTTCAATAAGCATATATTATTGGGGTGATTTCAAAACACAATGTTTAGTATAGTACGTCACACAGCATTTCACATTAACTTACTATATTCCAGAGAGCAGTTTTGCAGTAAGACAAATCCAAAGTCATAGTCCCAAAAGTTATGGTTGAGACCAGGTCTGAATCCTTTTCTGATATATTACGAGGCTATATTAATTTTCATGTTATTGTAATATCTTATAATGAAAAATGCCCAGAAAGAGAGAAAGGCATCTAGCAGACATATATGCTTTCAAAGATATCACTGTTCCTCTATCCTAGTGAACCCATTCTGGTTTCATGCTTCCTTGTTCATCATTTTCATATTCTCTAGAGAAACCTTTCATCACAGGCAGCGCCAACATTTTATGAAGAGGCAGTAATTTTTGTTCCTTGAGGAAAAAGGCCAGGAATTGGATGGAAAAGGGTAGGAAGCAGGGGCTAGGAGCTAAAAGGTGAAATCATGTTAGAATCCTCTTCCTTTTGATCTGTTGAGTTGCACTACATCAACATGAGTCATTTTAGTGATCCACAGGAATGTTCAAGAATACACAGGTCTTTCAATATTATTGTTAAACTGAAATATAAGTAATAAAGGAGGCTATGTCACAACATGGCAGGGAGTATACAAAACTACATGGCATCCTCAGGGTGGGACTACTTTACTGGAAGATTTTAGGAAAATACATTTTAAACCAAAGTAAATGTGGATATATTGTACATTAAAGTGGAATTTGTATAAGAACTTCTAGGTAAAACTTCAAAGAAATTTTGCTTTCCAGGGAAACACTTTAGCCTACTCCAGTAGATGCCTAGTGAACTTTTCAATTTCTACTACAGTGCTATGACAAAAATATTTTAGAATTTAAAAAATCTATTCCATGCATTCTTAATGGGGGTGATATTGCCTCAAGTGGCAAAATTTGGTTTCAGGGGGGTGGAAAAGTTTTAGCTATTATAATGACTTGGGGCTCATCACAGGGCCACAGTACATAAACAGTGGGTTTGTGGTATTAAAATTTCATGGGAACAGTTCGAGAAAAATACCTAAAAAGTCTCCTGGAGGGCATAATAACTTTAAAAGTTTGAGAAACACTAATGTATTCATATCAGAGAATCAACTTTATTTTGATTAGTTAACTTTTTGTTTTTCTGTGGTAGTAAGTAGATTTTGCCCTCTATCGATCCCATCCATTTTGTATGCTATTAAAGAGAAATCAGTAGGAATGAACAAAGAAGAAAATGATTGATATTGTTAATTCCATATGTTAGTGAGGAAAGGAACTCATCACATGAGAATTGAACTAAAAATGAAAACTACAGACCATGGAGATTTTATTTTTATTGACCATAAAAGGTTTTATGATGATGATTTCTTATTAGATTTCTTTACTGATTGGAAGTTAAAGAAAAAAAATTAAAATTTTATGAAAAATATCTTGTTATACATGAGATGCAACAAAGACATAAATATAGAGGTAAATGTACAATCATTGCCCATTGAACAAAGGTATCGATATTTAATCTTTAAAGGAATGAAAATGGCTCCATGCTGATGAATATACTTAATTGGGAAGTGATATCCCAGTCACGGAATTGCTAAAACATTAAATGAAAATAAGCTAGAAAGATGCCAGTATTGGTTTTCAAATCATTCCACCTCTTAATTTACCCCAGCTTTTTAGCATAGATATACAGCTGATGATATTTCTTTCCTTTCAGAAAAAAAAAAAAATATGCCATTTGAAGGACTCTTTAGGATTAATTGCTTAATTCTGCTGGTTTAACATGCACAAGGAGAGTGCCACGACCATTTTGCATATCACAGCCTGATGAACCAAACTGCTTTGACAACCCTTTACAACTTCAGTCACAAGGGGTTTAGACATAGGTTGGTTTCCAAATCTTATCTTGAGAAATAATTTCTCTTCTGATGAGATGATTTATTAGCCTGAAGTCCTTTACTTATTGGCCTCCATGCTTTGTCTGTGCCCCTCCTTCAATTTAGTAGTGGGCAATGTGAAATTTTTGGTGAGAAGGCAATGCTCCTAATTTGGTCTTTGTCCTCTGGCTGACTCCAGTATCTAGCATAGGGTTCTTATGGGATGTACTTAAAAATAAGGCTCAGGGCCCAAAATCTGAGTCATACTTAGGCTGTTGCTTCACAGAAACAGTTGGTTTCTACTACCCATGAGGGCCAAAAGTAAAGGATTCAGTCAACTTAGATTTCATGTTTCAGAGAACACTTCACTTATTAGAACTGCTTTCTTTTCCTTCTCCGACAATAGACTAGCTAGCTTTATTCAGAGTTTGCCTTTCTCTTAAAGGATGCTGTTGAAAATGGCTAGAAGCAGATACCTGCTAATTTTTCCAACAAGCCTGGGTGATCTGTGTCTGCCAGAATAATCACAGCAATCACTTGACCATATATTCCACCTGGAATAGCAAGGGTCACCTGTTCTCTAGTCTGTAGTATATGTATTCTTGATATCTGCTGCCTGAAAAAGCAGTGTATGCAAGTTGCATTTTAAGTCATACTATAGGATCACTGTAAGTTGGAACCAACTCAACAGCAATGGGTTTGTTTTTTGGGTTTTTCGGACACATGTATGATTGGTTGGGAAATTACAGATTTCTTTTCCAAAACACAACCAAATGTGAACTCAGTATAATAGTACAAGTTAAAAATACCTGAGCTGACACTTGGACTTAGAAAAATGTGGCTGGTTCTAGGTTACTCAAGAGCTAAAACAATCATTGTCTGTGTTTTTGTTGTATAATAAATCTGATATTTGACGACTGGCAGAATGAAGTTACTTTTTATGGGCCTTAGTTTCACTACATGGAGTCTGCTTCAGCTGCATGGAAAGTGCCTTGCTCAATGTTAAAGATCCAGCAACTGATGCAAGGGGAGGTACATAGCAAACCAGGTGTCTTTGAGTTGACTCTGATTCATGGCGACCCCACGTGTGTCAGAGCACAATTGTGCTCCATAGGTTTTTCGGTCGCTGATTTTCAGAAGTAGATAGCCAAGATTTTCTTCCAAGGTTCCTCTGGGTAGACTTGAACCTCCAACCTTTAGGTTAGCAACCAAGCGTGTTAACCATTTGTATACCACACAGGTACTTCCGGTGCCTAGTACGGGTATGATAAACGTATGTTCCATTAAATGCGGTGCAATGATTCCATGATTTCAAATATTTTAATAAACGGTTAGACAAGCTAATTTTGTTGGTCAAATCAGATCTTCCAATTTAAAACTAACCCTTTCTGTTTATAGCATTAAATGTTTTTATGCTTTTTTATTTTCCTATTAAATTGACACATTTTAAGAGCCATGTCTTTAACTCTTCCTTTATCCTGTTTTTCCTTGCTCCTCTTGCCAATAAATATCTTTTGCGTCCTCATTCTGAGAACATAAGCACATCCAAAGCTCTTTTTAAAGAATCAATTATGTAGTTTTAATTTATATCAAAATAATATGTAAATATGGTAAAAAAAAAATAGTAAGAAGACTTTATGATGAAAACTCACTGTCTCTTGCCCTATCCTTTCCACCTTCATCTTGAGTCCCAAGGGGAAAACTCTTTTAACTGTTTATGTTTTGATTTTCTAATGGTTACCTCCAAAGCAAGGAATTTCATCCAATAACTAAATAAGAAAGCATCTTTTGGTAAAATATTCCCATTTTTCCCCATTAAGCTTCCCAGCACCTAGAAGAGCACCTGGTAGTTAGCAGATCCTCCATAAATGTTTGTTGAATATACTGAAGTTAATTTTAAAAAAAGAAAAAGAATGTGACAAGATTAACAAAAGATGAATGTGATATTTCTCCCCAAAGTAACATCAATTCCTTTAGGACAGAGATGGCCTAGTACATCAGAGGAAAAAGGAATGAACAAACCCCAATAAAGGTAGGTTATTGCTCAACTCTATGTCTCAGCCAGCACTTCTAACTAGTTCGATTGAATTTGAACTCCTGCTGAGAATTTGCATTTCTAACAAGTTCCTAGGCCAAGCTAATGCCGCTGGTTAGGGGCCAATGCTGAGGACCACTAGCGGAGCAGTGATTCTCAAAATTTATTTTATGTAAGAATCACCTGGGGATCTTATTAAAATGTGGATTCTGATTCAGTATATCTGGGGGTGGAAATGCAAATACTCAGCAGAGGTTCAAACTAGAATGAACAAGTTCAAAGCCCTGGTCTCAGCACATTTTAATGGGAGGCAATTCCTTCCCTCCCACAAGTGTAATTATACGACAGGCAGTAGGCATTCCCACATTATTGTATGCAACACAGCTGAACTGAAAGATAACCGCAGCTGGGCAGTTAAGATAAGGTAATGACCACACTGTTGAGCAGGCAGTAAACATTTCCCATCATGCTTAAAACTCTAAAATTAAAAAATAAAATAAAAACTATCTGCTCTGACCTATTGATTATATATATATAAAAAATCAATAAAAGGGTATATATATATATATACCCTTTTATTGATTTGTGATTAAATTTCTTACACATCTTTTACTCTGGTCCCTTAACCAGCATTTTGAATTGTATATCATCATTCATGATTCTGAAATATGACAGTCTATGACAAAAAATCAGCTTTTACTCTTTTTTAACTTTCCAATGTGCTCTGTCCCAAGTAGCTTCAGTTGTATATGTATAGCCTCAAATCTATTCATTAATTCTATTAAAGGAAAATATAATTTAGCAATAAAATCATGTCCAAGCTCATGTTTTTGAATGGTCTTAGAGTAGGTGAAACCTGAGCATTTTTTACAGTTTTGTTCTAATTGAGCTAGAAATTTGCTGGTCCTTAAGAATCACTTCTTGGGTGAACTCTTACCTGATCCCCACAAAAAGAGTCAGTTGCTCCTTTTTCTAGCACCTATAGTGATGATTATACTACTTTAGCTTTGCTAATTTTACACTGAAGGAGCACTGGTGACTTAGTGGGTAAGTGCTGGGCTGCTAACACTCAGGTTGGTGGTTCAAACCCACCAGCCACTCTGAGGCAGAAAAATGTGGCAGCCTGCTTCTGTAAAGATTACAGCCTTGGAAACTCTATGGGACACTTTTCCTCTGTCCCATAGGGTCACTGCAACTCAGAATCGACTCAATGGCAAACGGTCTTTTGGGGTTTTCATCTTTTTTATGATTATGTTTGAATTTGCATTTAAGGCATCTGGTTGCTGTTTGGGGCAAGGACTATGCCTTAGTTATAGCCCCATCTCTGGTGCCTAGGACAAGGTCTGACACATGGTAAGCATTCATCAATGCTTATTGAATGAATGAAAACTGGTGTTAGACCTCAATTTAGATGCTTAGGAGGACGAATAGTGTAGGGTTGCTAGGAGTTGGAATAGGTTCAATGACAATGGGCTAGGTTTGGTTTGGCTTTAGTTTTACATTGTCTTGTAATTTATTTTTCTCTCCACCCCATGGGGATTTTCACATAAATTTAGCATTTATTGAGACTCTAGCTACTCCAAGTGTTACATTCCATGTTGTATAAACAGAAATGTATTCAGAACATAAAGAAGCTCCATAATTGTTTGAGTAAACCAGTTAACAGATGAAGGGGAATCACACATATAAGAAAAGCTTTCAATTTGCAGGTAGAACAGAGAGGAAGATGAGATGGGGATGTACAAGATGAAGCCACTGCAAAAGATGAGAACAATATCTTACATCATTGGCTTGTAGAAAATAACATCAGCATTCCTACCCCATCATGTATAACTGATTCACTTGTATCCTATATTTGAAAGCCTAGTATCATATATTGCCTCCCACTAAGTGCGGAAAGTGGGTTTGGCACTGCACACAGAATCTGCGGCAGGGCCTCTGTCCTGGCTGTGTATCAGGTGACATCACCCTCTGCTATGCCAGGCAGATCTTGCATTTGAAAAGATCCCTATCAATGGCTAGTGCTGATAACAATACAGCATATTAAACACACTTGCCTACTGGAGTGAGCTGTTGCTTTAACTCTAAATAAGTCACAGATCCTTCCTGGATTTTGTAGAGTTTGGTCTTCATGATTCATTGTGTAGATCTCAGTATATAGGCTGTTGCACAAAGAAGACAGGGTAGCTCACAAAGAAGTAATGTGGAGTAGAATATGCATATATTCTATCTAGTATATAACAAGTACACTAAAGAGCACACGGCTTGGAGTTTAGGAAATGCGCATTGTAGTCCTTTTTCCTTACCAACAGTCAGCGTGACTTTGAGAAATTCACCCAACTTGGTTGGACCTCAGAGTCTTCACTTGTATGGCAGTGGGACAGGGTATTCTTTAAATATTCTTAAAGTTCTACAAAACCATACTTTTATAAACACTGAGTTTATACAATTCTTTTTCTTAACACTGGAAACCAGCATTTATAACATTTCTCCAGTGAAATCTTTAGTATCTAGACGATTGTAGCCAACTAGAATTAGTGTTGAAGCAGCAAATAGCAATGTTGATTGAAAATTATATTCTTCTAATTATGGAGATGGAAAGATTCTGATTTGCCTTGAGATCGTTATGGAGAAGTGGCAAATTAATCTTGATTAGGGCCTTCACTTGGTTATTACTCCTTTGAACTTCTACACCCTGGGTAGTTAGGTATACACACAGTCTAGAAAGAAACCATGGCTGGAACTGGCCAAGGCTTTTAGTCCTTAAGTCAGTGCGTCTGTCTCTGAGAGAAATGGAGGAGTCACAGAATGGGTCCTTCAGTCCTCCTCACAGGTGCTGCAGACCTACCTGCCACTTGTCTTTCAATTTATCCATAACTATGTTCTTGTTTGGATGGCTCATTTGTTTAAATTTATTTACTTTGACCACAGCAAACGAAACCAGTTGCTGTCAAGACGATTCCGACTCACGGTGACCTCTGTATTTGAGAGTAAAATTGTGCTCCAGAAGATTTCCAAGACCTTTTGGAAGCAGATCGCCAGACCTTGCTTCTGAGGTGCCTCTCAGGTGTGGCATAAACTCTCCAGGTTCCAGTAGGCCCTACCACTGTTATCTCCTATGGGCCTGCTTCACTCATTCACATTTCTCACTATAACCTTTTAAGGTTGTGGGATTCAAGAAAGCCTAAATGGCTCGTTGCTAATTGGCTTTTAATTTGAGTTGGATTTTGCTTGGCAGTAATCATTCCCCAACGTGACAGTTAACAAATCTTCTGGAGTGAAACTATAGTAATTTAAACCACGATAGCACAAACATTGTGTGGACATGAAGACTTGAAAAGTGAAGTTCTAGAAATACAGAGTTAAAACTAGAATGCTACAGAAATGCAATTGGTGGCCACCAAAAATACACTTTCTAGACAATCAACTACAAAATAAAACCAACCTCTTGGCAAGAGTGTCCTGCTGAAAATCTCATTACTAAACATTGTCTATATCACAATGAGAGGAAAGAGGGTAGAAACTAAGGAGAGTTCTACTCTGCAAGGTAAGTGTGCCAGAGAAAACCTCTCTGCCTTCTTAATATAATCTGGAGATTGTTTCAGATTCTAAAATCTAAAAACATTTACCTTCAGCATAGCTGGGCCAGAGTTGCCAGCACAAGCTAACCATATCAAAAACACGGATTTTCTATTTAGCGTAGGAAAAATATCTCCTTGATTTGGTGGAATCTCACATGTTAACAGTTTTATTTTTCAATTCATTTATTTCCAATTTTCATATCACACCCAAGCATGTGAAGACTTAGGCTTTGGAAAGTAGAAGAACTTATAGGAAAAAAGGCATATTTATGAACTGTCTAATCCTCTCTAACCATGCTCCCAAAAATGGATTTTAGAGTTACCATGCAATTATAAGTGGAGTCTAAGTCAGAGCAGGAATGAAAAATGCCTGCAAGGAGATGCTCCATTGGGCATATTCTCCAGGAGGTTTTTAAAAAAGCACAACTTCAATTTCTGGAGCATTTTCAAAAGCAATATTGCAGTCTGGATTTTTCTCTGGATTACTGTGGTCTTTCACCTCATATCTTACATGTTGTCAACTGAAAGACCACCCACCCATCCCAAACTGATAAAAACCGATAGCAAAAGCAAAAAAAGCAACTCAAAATTTCAGAGAATATGCAACTCAAACAAGCCACTGGCTGTTTGTGGGATATCTACAACAAAGAAAATATGTTCATGGCATGCTATAAAGTGGCCAGCCAGTTCAATGTTATTGTGAATCCTAAGAAAATACTGCTGTGCTTGCTCACAGTCGAAGAAAAAATAAGCAACTGGAGGATGTTCTAAATATATTGACACCTTTCTGCATCCTGTTAGCTTCCAGGGGATTTACTGGAGATTCATATTAACGAGAAATGAATTAGTGGCCTTGTTTGGGTTCCAAACTTTGATGTTTTTCTTAACACTATGTCATGGATTGAATTGTGTCCCCCAAAAATATGTGTATCGATTTGACAAGGCCATGATTCTCAGTATTGTGTGATTGTCCACCATCTTATCAACTGATGTGATTTTCCTATATGTTATAAATCCTACCTCTATGATGTTAATGAGGTGGGGTAGGCGGCAGTTATGTAAATGAGGCAGGACTCAATCCACAAGATTGGGTTGTGTCTTGAGCCAATCTCTTTTGAGATATGAAAGAGAGACGTGAACAGAGAGATGGGGGATCTCATGCCACCAAGAAAACAGTGCTGGGAGCAGAGTGTGTCCTTTGGACCCAGGGATCCTGCACAGAGAATCTCCTAGTCCAGGATAAGATTGAGAGAATAAAGTTGTTTGTTAAAGCCATCCACTTGTGGTATTTCTGTGATAGCAGTACTAGATGACTGTTTTAGTTATCTAGTGCTGTTATCACAGAAATACCACAAGTGGATGATGGCTTTAACAAAGAGAAATTTATTCTCTCACAAGTCTAGTAGGCTACAAGTCCAAAATCTGGACCTCATCTCCAAGGGAAAGCTTTCTCTCTGTCGGCTCTGAAGGAAAGTCCTCGTCATCAATCTTCCCCTGGTTGAAGAGCTTCTCAGGCACAGGGAACCCAGGTCAAAGGACGCACTATGCTCCCAGTGCTACTTTCTTGGTCATCAGAGGTCTTCACGCCTTTCTGCTCACTTCTCTCTTTTACATCTCAAAAGAAATTGGCTTAAGACACTATCTGATATCGTAGATCTCATCAATATAACTGCCACTAATCCATCTTATTAACATCATAGTGATAGGATTTACAACACATAGGGAAATCACATCAGATGACAAAATTATAGACAATCATACAACACTGGGAATCATGGTCTAGCCCATACTTTGGACATGTTATCAGAAGGAATCAGTCCCTGGAGAAGGACATCATGGTTGGTAGAGGGTCATCGAAACAGAGGAAGACCCTCGACAAGCTGGACTGACACAGTGGCTACAACAATGGGCTCGTGAGGATGGCACGGGACCAGGCATGTTTCGTTTTTGTTGTATACAGGGTCGCTATGAGTCGACACCGACTCAAAAGCACCTAACAACGACAACCTTGGAAACCCTACAGGGCAGTTCTACTCTGTTCTACAGGGGTGCTATATGAGTCAGAATAGACTGGAGGCCAGTGGTTATGGCAAGTAAACAAATTATATAAGGCCAGGAGGAATGAAATGAAGGCCATAAATAAAGACGGCATGCTGAGCTCATGGGCAATCGATATACAAAAAAATACTGTGGAAAATTTTATGCTAGATGTAGCTGCCTGTCTCAGAATCAAAAGCACTGAGAACTGAATGAAATCTTGTTTCTAACCCTACAATCCATTATAATATTTCCTGCCACCATCTCAGTTCTTGGGCTGTTTTGCCTGTCATCTCTCATTCAATCCCTTATATTACTTTCTATTTATGAGACTTTAAGTAACAAACTCTCAATGCCATTTCTTTGAGCTCCATGGAAACTACTTTCTGGCATTAGAAGGATTTATTGGGACATGTAAGAAAAAGACCACTAATATCATTCGATATAGTCATCTTTTCACTCCTCTGTATACAACTGTCTACTTCAGCATTATAAATGTAGTTGCTACTATTATATTCTGAAGAAATAAGCTGTGGTATTAATACATTCTTAGAATATTAATTTCTTTTCAAGAGCAAGCCAAATGCATAGGGATAAATTTGTCTAATGCTTTTGTAGTTCTTTATTTTGTTAAAAAAGCTGTTTATGCTTTTTGAAAGATGCAAATGATGCATTTACTTTTTATTTATTCCTCCACTTGAAATGTTGCTCACTAACACTTGCATAAAGATAAATTCATATCATTTTTAGTTTTTATTTCTCTCTAAATCTTTTTCCCCACTCAGTTATAATCTTAACATTTGTGGACTCACCATCAGATGCTGTGAAATCTATTATGAATTTCAGGAACTAATAGTTTTATCAAAAACTACAGATTTCTTAGAAGTTGATAAACTTAAGACTACAAACTTCTATGCATAAAAACAACTTAGTAATTAAAATTTAAATTGGTGAGGAGGGAATAAACAACCATGTATTACATCAGTAAACCAATTTTAACAGACTCTATATCACCACAACAAAGCATTCTTGAAATATACCGAAATACTATAATTTTGTCCATGGTGCAAGTGCTATGATGTGGGCAAAAGGACCCTGGGGACTCAGGAAACCTGTGAAGCCCTCACAGCTCCACCTCCTCATACCAGAGGCTATGTAGTGTGCTGGTTCAGAAAGTGGCTCAGGATCCAGAGTAGCTGCCCCATCACTTACAAGCTGTGAACCCTGACCGAGGCACTTAGTCCCTTAATCTCACTGTGGCTCAATTCTCTCAGGTGTAAAATGGAGGTAATAATAGTCCACCTTCTCATAGTGTTCACGGTGAGGATTACATGGAGATTGTATAAATGTACATCTCAGACAAAGCAGTAAGTGCTTGGAACATGCTGAATATTCAGTACTAGTAACTGTTTCTTATTAGCAATTTGTTTTTTTTAACAGCTTTACTAAGATGTAATTTGCATACCATATAATTCATTTAAAATACACAATTCAATAGTTTTTAGTATATTCACAGAGTTGTGCAATCATCACCACAATTTTAAAACATTTTTATCACCCTAAAAAGAAACCCTGTACACTTTAGGAGTCACTTCCCATTTCCCTCAGCCCTCCCCCAGTCATAGGCAAACATTAATCTCAGTCTCCGTAGATTTGTCTATTCTGGACTTTGGGTATAAATGCAGTCATATAATAGTTGGTCTTTTCTGACTAGCTTCTTTGATTGAGCATAATGGTTTCAAGGTTTTTGGATGTTGTAGCATTTATCAGTACTTAATTTCTTTAAGTTGCCAAATACTACTCCATTGTATGGATATACAACATTTTATTTATCATTGACCAGTTGATGGGATGTCTCCACTTTTTGGCTCTTACAAATAATGTGGCTACGAACATTCACGTACCAGTACTTGTCTGAATGAACACCTGTGCTCAATTATGTTGGGTATATACCTAGGAGAGGAATTGCTAGATCATATGCTTATTCTATGTTTAATCTTTTGAGAAACCGCAGACTGCTTTCCAAAGGGATTGCACCGTTTTTGTATTCCCACCAACACCGTATGAGGGCTTCGGTTTCTCCACATCCTTGCCAATATTTGTTTTCATGTATCTTTCTCATTATAGCCATCTTCTTGTTATTCTTATTAGCTGATACCTAGTCGATTCCTACTCATGGAGACAGTGGCATCACTAGGGTTAGTGTTACCCACCGCGGTAACTCATGGTGTCACCCCTCCTTCCCCATGGATCTCTTCTCACACCAGGCCATATAGCATCTTTTGTAATGTTCATTATCAATTTAAATCATAGAATAAAATGTGATCAATAGAGTTGTAAATTGTTTAAATGTAATATTTCTAAGATTATACTAACTACAAAATTACAGCTCCGGTGGCACAGTGGGTAAGAGCTACGGCTGCTAACCAAGAAAGTCGAATCCACCAGCTGCTCCTTGGAAATGTTATGAGGCAGTTCTACTTTGTCCTATAGGGTTGCTATGAGTTGGAATTGACTTGACGGCAATGGGTTTGGTTTTTTGGTTTTAACAACAAAATTGTTTTGTGAAATCTTTCTACACTGGATTACAGCGTTATTCGTCACAGCATTATTAATAACTGAGCAGAAGGCTTTCTTTCTTTTCCTTTAAGTACTACTTCATTCTCAAAAAAGTTATTGGTATAGGTTGACATATACTAATTACCACAATATTGTAGCTAAAACACTAGAAAATTTGACAAAATCAGCGACTATAAAAACACTGGCAGCAATGAAAACAATAGCACATGCTTGTAGCACACACAGATGAAACCACGTGTTTCTAAGTGTCAGAGCAATTGAGTAATAATGACAACTCTGACCGGAGCACTTTGGAAGGTTCAAAAAGTAAATTAGCATAGAGTTTTGGCCTTGTAGGTATATTGATACATGTAAGATGGGCTTATGATAAATGTTCTTGTTATAACTAACTACAGGAATACTTTTTTTTTTTAATTAATTTTTATTGTGCTTTAAGTAAAAGTTTACAAATCAGGTCAGTCTCTCATACAAAAATTTACATACACCTTGCTATACACTCCTAATTGCTCTCCCTCTGATGAGACAGCACAGTACTTCCCTCCACTCTCTCTCCTCATGTACATTCCAGTAGGTTCTGGCCACCTCTGCCCTCTCATCTCCCCTCCAGGCAGGAGGTGCCAACATAGTCTCATGTGTCGACTTGATCCAAGAAACTTGTTCTTAACCAGTCTCATTTTCCATCCCCTATTTTTTTTTTTATTCCAGTCCAATCCCTGTCTGAAGAGTTGGCTTTGGGAATGGTTCTTGTCTTGGGCTAATAAAAGGTGTGGGGTCCATGGTCTCCGGGGTTCCTCCAGTTCCAGTCTGACCATTAAGTCTGGTCTTTTTACGAGAATTTGGGGTCTGCATCCCACTGCTCTCCTGCTCCCTCAGGGTTTCTCTGTTGAGTTCTACAGGAATATTTTTACAAAAAATAATAAATTTCTGCTGAAACAGTGCACAAAAATTTTACAGACAGCATTTTGGTGTCACCCCCTTTGACGTATCACCCAGTGCAGTCTGCACCCCCTGCGTCCCTCTAGTGACGCCATGGCATGGCGACTTCATGTGTGCATAGGGTTTTCAAGGCTGTGATGTTTCAGAAGCACATCACCAGGCTTGTTTTTTGAGGTGACTCTGGCTGAGTTAGAACTGCCAGCCTTAGTAGAGCGCTTAATCATTTGTTCCACCCAGAGACTCCATCTTAGGAGGTGCGAAGTGTTATCTCATTGTAGTTTTGGTTTGCATTTACTTGATGGCAAATGATACCGACCAATTTCATGTGCTTATTGGCCATTTGCATATATTCTTTGGAGAAATGCCTATTCAAGCTCTTTCCCCATTTGTTAATTGGGTTATTTGCCTTTTTATAATTGAGTTTAAAAGTTCTTTATATATTCTAGATACAAGACCTTTATCAGATATGTGATTTACAAATATTTTCTCCTATTTTGTGGGTTGCCTTCTCACTTTCTTTATGGTGTCTTTGAAACACAAAAGTTTCTTTTTTTTTTTTGGATGAAGTCTAAATTATCTATTTTCTCTTTTGTTGCTTGTGCTTTTGACATGATATCCTAGAAAATGTTGCGAATCCAAACTCAGGAAGATTTACGGCTATGCTTTTATCTACAAATTTTATGGTTTTAGTGTTTTCATTTAGGTCTTTCATCCACTCTGAGTTAATTTTTATATATGATGCGAGGTAAGAGACAAACTCCATTCCTTTGTGTGTAGCTATCCAGTTGTTCCAGCACCATTTGTTGAAAAGACTGTTCTCCCAATGAGATGTCTTGGCACCCTTATTAAAAATCAATTTACTGTAAATGTGAACATTTATTTTTGGAATCTCATTTCTATTTCACTGATCTATATGTCTATCCTTACGCCAGTACCACACAGCTATGAACTTGTAGTTACCATAGGAAATTTTGAAATTAGGAAGTGTGAGTTCTCCAACTTTCTTCTTTTCCAAGATTATTTTGGAAATTCTGAATACATTAACCTTGCAAATGAATTCTGTAGTCAGCTAGTCATTTTCTACAAAGAAGCCAGCTGGTATTCTGATAGAGTTTGAATTGTATCTGTAGACCAATTTGTAGAGTATTGACATTTTAACAACATTAAATGTTCCAAACTACGATCGCAGGAAGTCTTTCCATTTACTTAGTTTTTCTTTATTTCAACATTGTTATGTAGTTTTCAGTGTCAGCTTGTACTTCTTGTCAAATTTATTGCTTTTTTATTTTTATACTATTGCAAAAAGAATTGTTTTCACAGTTTCATTTTCAAATTGTTCATTGCAAGTGTATAGAAAAACAATAGATTTTTGTATATTGATCTTGTATCCCAAAAGCTTGCTGAACTTGTTTATCAGTTCTGATGGTTTTTCAATGGATCTCTCAGGATTTTCTATATATGAGATCATATCATCTGCAAATAAAGACACTTTTACTTCTTTATTTCCAATATGGATGCCTTTTATTTCATTTTCTTGTCTAATGTGTTGGCTGGAATCTCCAGTACAATGTTGAAGAGAAGTGGTGAGACACTTATTTTTTTCCTTCTATTAGGGTAAAAAATATTTAGTGTTTCTGTTTACGGTGTTAGCTGTGAGTTTTTTTGTAGATGCTCTCTATCAAGTTGAAGAGTTTCCCTTCTCCCTACTTTGTTAAGTGTTTTTTCATCATTAAAGATGATGATCAAATTGGTTTTTCTGCATCTACGGAGAAGATCATGTGATTTATGTCTTTTGTTCTATTAATATGACAAATTACATTCACTGTTTTTAGGGTTTTAAACCCTTTTTTCTTTCCTGGGATTAATCCCACTTGGTTGTGGTGTATAACCCTTTTCTATACTGCTGGATTCAATTTGCTAGAATCTGTTGAAGGTTTTTATGTCTATATTCATAGAGATATTGATTTATAGATTTCTTTTTTGTGTGATGTCTTTGGTGTTGCTGTGAGAGCAATGCTGGTCTCATAGAAAGAACTGGAAAGTGTTCCCTTCTTTTTGTGGAAGTTTGTAAAGAGTTGGTATTCATTTTTATTTAAGTGTTTTGTAAAATTTACCAGTGAAGTTATCTGTTCCTGGACTTTTGTCTGTGAGTAGATTTTTGGTTACTAATTCAATAACTTTTTTTGATATAGGATTATTCAAATTTTCAATTTCTCACTCAGTAACCTTTGGAAGTTTGCATTCTAACAATTTGCCCAATTCATCCAGGTCACCTAATTTGTTGGCATAAATTTTTCATAGTATTCCCTTATAATCCTTTTTTATTTCTCCAAGGTCAGTAGGAATGTTCCCCTTTCATTACTCATTAGCATAAATTAGTAAATTTGAGTCTAGCTAAAAGGCTGTAAGTTGTCAATTTGGTTGATCTTTTCAACGAAATTGCTGTTCCTTTCTACTCTTTTTAAACCACAGGCTTACATTCTTCTAATTTTTTTTTTCACAGCTTTTAATATCTTCCTTTTAAAATCATTTCAGTAATGAATAATTTGCCACAAATTCAATGTTTTCTTCAAGAAACATCTCCAAAATTCCTTGCATTCATGTCACTTAGGTACATTGTTTTTCCTTCAGCATATTCTTAACATCAAACATGCAATTTAAACATATCAGCTTTCGAACGATATGCTTTTGCTTCGTTTTCCCTACATTCCCCTGATCAAAATATAATTTGGTCACTCACTTAACACATTTATTAAACACCAACTCTGTGCCAGACCTGGCCTTTGTATGCATGAGTGAACACAACAGATACCATTTGTGCATTCAGAGAGCTTGCAGTCTAACAAGAAGAAGACAGAAAATAAAAAATCAACATGATAAATAAGTGGAACTTCTAGGATATTAGGAGGTAATATATGCAACGGCAAAAGAAAAGGGTATTTGGAGTGCTTGTAATAGTTACATAAGGGGCAGTTTTCAGTATTAAATGGCAGGTTGTGGTCAGACTAGGCCTCTCTGAGAAGGTGTGATTTGAGCAAAGACATGAAGTCATCCTGGAGAAGGTGTTCAAGGCAAGGGGGATCAGGTGAAGCAAAGGCCTAATGCAGAAACACTGAGAATTGTAAGAGGGGCTGAAGCAAACAAAGGAGAGAGGTCAAAGTCAGAAGAAAGCAGAATGGGGGGCAGGGGACAGATAATTAAAAAAATTTGGGCTTCTACTCTATGATGAAGCAGTGGTTCAAATTCTTATTCCTTAGAAGGTTTGGTAAGGATAATGAACTAATATATTTAAAAGTTCTTAGGAGTATACCTGGCCCATGGTAAATAAATGTGCAATAAACATTAAAAAAAAAAAAAAATTTTTTTTTTTTCCCTATGGTGTTTGATTCTTGATCTTCTTATTCTTACTTCCCCAATCATCAGTTTTCCATCTTTTTTTTTTTTTCCTTTTGGATTTGCAAACCTCCTTCATTTCTCAACGTAAGTTTTTTTTTTTTTTCTGTAATTTTGCATGCTAAGTAACTTTCTCGCTTGTATCCTATTTTATTTTGGTTTAAATGAGCCTTTCCAAAAATCCTTTCATCACACGATCGTCCTTTCAAACTTGTTAGAGTTTTTCTTTTCTGAGGATCACCATAACGCAAAATTAGAACACAGTAACTATGGAGCCCGCATGAGTGATGGCTAGCTTTTCATATTGCTGAGTCTTTTTCTCTTTCTTGGTCCCCATTTGTATTTTTAATGATCTTTCTTATTTTAGAAATGTTTTATATTTACAGAAAAGTTGTGAAGGTAGTGCACAGCACTATCTTCCACATATCCCATACCTAGTTTCCCCTATTATTAACTTCTTACCTTACAAAGGCACATTGTTGTAACTAACGAACCAATATTAACACATTATTATTAGCTAAAGTCCAGAGTTTATTCAGGTTTCCTTAGTTTTTACCTACCAGCCTTCTCTTCCAAGGTCTTATGTAAGATATATAAATCAAACCCATTATCGTTCGATTCTGACTCATAGTGATCTTATAGCACACAATAGAACTGCCCCATAGGGTTTTCAAGGAGCAGCTGGTAGATTTGAACTGCCTACCTTTTGGGGCTCACTGGGGCTCCATAAGATACCATATTATACTTACTCTTCTTGTCTCCTTATCTCCTTAGGCTCCTCTTGGCTGTGATAGTTCTCAGACTTTCCTTATTTGGGATAATCTTGACATTTTGAGAAATACAGGTATTTTGTAGGCTGTTCATAGCTGGGATTATCTGTGGTTTTTTTCTCATGTTTAGACTGGGGATTTTGTTTTTTGGGAGAAGGTCCATGGAGGCAGTGCCATTTTCAGAACATCATATCAATGGTACATGATATCAACATGACTTACCACCATTGATGTTGACCTGATCAGGTGGCTGATCAGGTTTCTCCAATGTAAAGTCATTCTTTTTTCTCTCCTTTCTATACTGCCCTGTTTAGAAGGACGTCCTTATTGCAGCCCACACTTAAGGAATCAAAAGTTAGGCTCTACCTCATTGTGGGCAGAGTATCTACATAAATTACTGAAATTCTATTGCATGAAAGATTTGACAATTCTTCCTCCATTTATTCACTTATTCAATCATTCATTTATACCAATATAGACTTACTAATTAGAACGTTAGACCTCCTGATACAGAGACACATTATACCAATAAGATCATCCCCAAAATGGAATCGTACCCCTGTCCTATTTCTTTCTCTTTTTCAAGTACGAGAAACTTACCCCAGTATCAATGCTATTTTGGATGAATGAGACACTTTTCTCCCCAGACATATCTAAGAGGGCAAAGAAAAAAAAAAAAAAAAATCCCTTTTCACTATCCCCTTTAAAAGCCTATCTCTCAATATTTTTCCTCTCAAATACTGAATGCTTAACAACTGTGCTAAATATTTCTCTTTCAGGGAATCTTTATAAAACCAACAAAGCTATGAATGGATTCAATTTTAAAGACAGCAATAATAACAGAAAAACAAAATTATACAAATAAATTACCTGGCAAATGGTAGTATGACAGAAGGAAATGCCCCTGGACCCAAAGAGAATAGCAACAGGGGTCTGGAAATAGCAACAATTTTCATTCTTGTAAGGAATAAACTACACTAGCAAATAAAGGAGTCTCTGCAGTGACTAGGAGCACATTTTTCAGTGATAACATCAGAGCTGGGAGACAAGAATACAGAAATTCAGGGAAGAAAAAAGAGATCAGTGGCCAAGATAAACTGCTGCTATATATAGCAACAGGACTAAAGGAGTTACTACTTGTATTCAAAAACCAGTTAGATAATATGCCAAGGGAAAAAAAATGAAAACTTCAAATAACAGAATGACTTAAAATTATGCTGTATATGTTCCCTTCCATTTGCCTTAGAAAATTTATTTTCATTTCTTCATTTTGGGGAAAAAAATTTTCAGTGACACAGTCGTTTACAATTCTAAGGTAAGAAAACTCAAAGATGGATTCATTCCTCTTCCCAAATTACAATCAAAGCTAACTCATCTTCCCAGGTGTTTGCTTATGGACTGTACATATAACTCAGTATAAATCAGGGTAGTTTTCCCACCATCAGAAATGTGTCTCCAGGACATTTCTTTGAGTTTTAAATAGAAGAGTATTAAAAAAAAAAAAAAAAGGCAAAACAAAATTTAAGGTTATTTTAAAAAATAAATCTCCATTTTTGGCTTTTCAAACTTCAGCTGAAAGGCTTACTTCAGGCAGATGGCAGTTTATTAAGTGTGATGGCCTCTTTTTCATTTTCAGTTTGTTGGGTTTCCATGTGTACATCTAAGATGAAATCAGTGGTTTCATGAGGGTCATTAATATTTGCATTTAATGACTTCTCTCTCTTTAAATATAAAATTGATCTTTTCCAAATGACTTGCAATTAGAAGCTAGATGACTATCCTTATAAAATTACAGGGCCTTCGGGAGGCCAGCCTGATGCCCAAACCAATAAGATGCAGCGGCTCTGGGTTGTGGTAGAGTTGTCCCTTGACCTTTGACATTCAGCATATTCAAAATGGATGCGACTGAAAACTGAGGGGAAAAAATACTTAAAATAATCTCAAAATATCTGGTTTAACTGTAAAGTTAGTTATTGCAATGGCTTTTCCTACCTTTTATGTTGGTAAGCATTTGAATAGTTGATGTAAGCCACGTTTGAGCACAGGAGACCAATGAGAAATGATTCAAGATCTTGTACAATGTATCAGATGTCATATTGTAACTTATCCTCACAACTATAGTAAATTTAATTAGTCCCATTTTACAGATAAGGAAACTGGCTCCTATTAGTTAAATAATTTACCCTGAAATATACATATCCGCATTCACTTTCCACTATATGCCCCACTCAGGAGTTTCACTGCACACTTTTGGCAAACAGAAAACATTTTCACAGTTGGCATTTAGTAGATATCATCTTACTTTTCACTACTACTTTTAAAGTGATTGCCTCTCTTTGTTAGCTCATAATAAAGCAGTCAATATCTATGGCAAGTAAAGGAATTAAGGATGATTACATTAGTAACACAAAGCAACAAACTTGGCAGAATGCCATCTTTAAGTTTTTATGTACTTTGTATTACAACCATATTTTAGGAAGTCATAAATTCAAACTTTATTAAAGAAGCACCATGACACTGCTAAGCTACTGAGTTTTAGCAAAAAAGAAAACAAAATTGGTACCTAAGCAATTTCAAAAAATCATTGATCCTTTTGGAAAGTTGTTTATTGTTTTTGTTTTGTTTAAAGCTGTTTCAAATTTCCATGAGCTTTTGAATCAAGGCATGAGCCAGAAGTAGGACTACCTTACATTTGGGTAACTCACCTGCGTGTTGACAATAAACCCTTCTGTGAAGAGAAAGATTTTCCTTATATTTGGACTGAAATGTTGAACTGTTACATAATAAATGGTTTCTTCTTAATAAGGATATCTATAGTAACTGCCCAATGAACAACATCATGGCTGAGTGGACTGCATATCCCTGCCCTTGCAAAATGACAGCAAAGATAATCAAAACTATAAAGAACAGGAGTGAGAGGGAAATTTGGTTTTCAGCGTGACTCAGGGCAGGACAGCCTGGCAGGGCCTGGCAGAGTAAACGATTCCTTGGCATCTGACCATCCAACAGTGGAGAAGGAGGAGACCTGGCATTAAGGAGAAGGAGGACAGAACAGAAGGGCTCCTGGGGAATCCAAATGAAGGAAAACCCCTGCCAAAGAGTATTAAAAATGATTCCTAAGCTTTTCAACCACAGAATGAGAACTGCATGAAATTTTTAAGAGGACCAGGTAATTTTAAAATTTCCAGAGCCAGTGTGAAAAACTATTTGTTAAAATTAAGATATTACTTCTAATCCTAAAAATAGGACCAACTCAGAAAAATACCAAAGGTGTGGAGAGCACTGATGAAAGCAACCCCTTTTGGTGTTACCTAAATTTCTCTAATGTTTTCTCAGAAATTGTGGTCAAATTTGTCCTCCCTTCTAGTTCTCAAGGGCATCACAATTTTGATAGTCTAATCTCAGAGACCCACACACACAGGCTTATATAAATCCCTTTCATGGACCATGGGATATATATGCCTGTGTTACATTTTCCACCCCTGGAGGTTTATTGGCCAGCATTTGAGCCACTTTAGTACATTCTGGCATCATAAGTGGATACTGGTGAAACTGCCTAAAGAAGAAGGAAGTTGGTCTGAGCCACATTTGAGTGTTCAGTGCCACTCATATGGGGGATGCTTTCTGGAGGAGTGATTGTGTGAAACTTTTGTGTTTTTTGGCTCCTGTACAGTGGGATAAGGTTTGCAAGTATGTTTACTCTTTCCTTTGTGTTATAGGGAAGGTATGGTTACCAGAATTCAGAAATATTCAAGTAAGCAAGTTATTTTGGGGATGAAAACAGTTTGTGATGTACTTCCTGCACCATGGAACCATTATGTCCCTCCTGTGTGGTATGTTTCATGGAACATGGTACTTAATTTGGCCCATTCTAAATGAAACTGAAACAATTACATGCAGCAAGTGCAATGTTTATTCAGTATTTTGTGTGTATTTTTGGAAAGTTGAGTAAGATATTTTATGTCTCAAGTGTAACCAGGAAGTGTGATGTGCCATGAGACCGATATGTCTAGCATGTGTGATGTCCTTCATGGAACATGGGACTGATATGTCCTGCTTGCAATTGGCACCCCATTTTTTCCAATAATAAACTACCAACAAGCAGTGATTCAGCATTCATTCTATTAGCGGAAAAAATATGGCATCACCAAAAAATTGCAAAAAAAAAAAAAAAAATTCGTGAAAGGGATAAAAAGCAGTGGAGATGGGAACCTTACCAATTACATACATGTTACCTAACAACACTCTTCTGAGATACCCCTGGTGAAACGTCATTCACTTTGAGACTCAATCAATAGGAGCACAACTTTAGGAATTAAACTGCAAGTCATTTACTTTCTTTGCCTCTACTTTGTCATCAGTAAAATGAGAGATCATTGTAATTCTTAACATATAAGATTGTGGGGAAGATTGAAAGAAATACAGGTACAGGGTTTGGTATAGTGCTTAACATATAATTAACACTCACTTTATGTAGCTGTAATTATTGTTGATTATTATCTGATTACCCCTTCTCCTCTGTATCCAAAGGAAGTACTAAATTCGGTGGTAAAACTATAAGGCTTTGGAGTCATAGAGATCTGGGCTTAATTTACAGCTCCATCACCTAATAATTTCAATGACCACGGCAAATGACTTTACCTCTTGAGTAAAGCTTCCTCATGAACAAAAGGATGATTATGGATAACCTATTACACAGGGTTATCAAAATGATTGCATTTGCTGATGTACTTAAGGCATTTAGCATTAAACCCACTGCTGATGATTCACAGTGATCCCATGTATTAGAGTAGAACTGCTCCATAGGGTTTTTTTTTTTTTTTTGGCCGTAATCTTTACAGAAGCAGATATCCAGGCCTTTCTTTCATAGCACCACTGGGTGGGTTCACACTGCCAACATTTAAGTTTTAGTAGAGTACAATTCGGTTGTGCCACCCAGGGACCCAGTAAGAAGTAAAACTGGTAGCAATTACTGTGACATATATCTATCCCAGGCACATCAACGCCTTTCTTGCCTACTTTAAAACACTTGAAAGAAAGCAGTAACTCACTGCATGGAAAGTTCCTTGATCCTTCAGGCACTTATTATACTTTTTCTACTGAAAAAAAGGTGAACTTTTAAAATACTGTAGCTCTGAAACCCTCATATATTCCTCTGCTTTTGCTCATATTCACTTCTTATAAACTGAGAACCAAAAAAAAGTTGAAAAATTCTAGGCATAATTGCAATGCAATGTTATTTTTTTTCGTTAGCGAATAGACGCCCCTTCACTGACTCCTACCTGTGTTCTCAGTAATCTCATTCTCTCTCTTCCTATCCTTCATCAAACCCTGTTATCAGAGCTCCTTTCATTGCCACCTTGAAGTAAAATCTGATAAAACTACAAATACTGAACATCTCAAAGATATATATGCATTCAAACTGGGATAAAAATCTAAAGTCTAAGAAAAGAAAGTAACTCTATTTCAACAAAGATATGGAATTTAACTATATAGTTGCAAGTGAGGAGTCACCAGGAAATTCTCGTGGTTCCCAAAAATTCTACCTATGATAAAAGTTAAACTCGTCCAAGAGAGCATGATAATAGGATCAGGAATGGGGAATAGGGAGAGTATAAATGGTCAGAGAAGATGCCAAATAGCTCTATGTCTTGCCTAATTATCTCTCTGCCAGTCTCCACTTGCTTCTCATGCAGCCTGGGTCCTAGATTTGAATCTTATCTTGATCACTCATTAGCTATATATAAAAAAAAAAATAGGCAAGTCAAATAAATCATCTAATCCTGTTTCCTGACCTGTGAAAGATTTATTTCTAATGTTTATTATGTCAAATTACCAAATATATATGAAAGCACTTTTCAAATGCCAGTCTAGTAAATACTAACCAGTTGCCATCAAGTCATCTCTGATTCACGGCAACCCCATGTGTGTCAGAGTCAGAGTAGCACCATGCTCCACAAGGTTTTCAGTGGCTGATTTTTTCAAAGTAGACTGCCAGACCTTTCTTCCAAGGTGCTTCTGGGTAGACTTGAACTTTCAACCTTTCAGTTAGCAGCTGAGCGCCTTAAATGTTAGCACCACCCAGGGACAATGCTTTTCCAACCTGACTTAAGTGGAACTTCAGTGTCTACCTACTGTAATAGAAAATTTAAAAAGCACTGTATGAGCATAATTACAGACTTAAATCAACTGAAACATTATTAAAAATTGGGTATAATACCTTATATGAAAATATTTTAACATGTCACTGTGAAGAAGTTTGACCTGCTCTTCTTTTTTTAAATTTATGTTGTAATATTTTCAGTCATTCAAAAGTTAAATTTTATTTTACCTTTCTCCTTGTCCAGAAAACCCTACAGGAGTTCTTATGGCCCTAGCATAGAGCCGGAGCTCCTTAAACCTGCAATGGAGCTTCATCAGATGGAGGTTTACAGAAGCAGAGGCTCTTCTGCATTTAACTTCCTCTGGACTGGCAAGACCCTTGTTTGTCAAATGAGTTTTTTCATCAGACTTTCACTGAAGAAGCATTATGCTACCCTAGGCCTATGTCTTAGTGGGGACAAATAAGCAGATTCTTGAATTGTCTTCAATATACACATTTCATCAAAAGGGTGATGGCTTTCTTGACGTCTTACAGGATTTTGTCTTCTAAAGGATGTTTAATTTTATATTTTACACAAAAGACAATTTTGCATGGAAACCTTTGATTAAAGCATTACAGTGATAAGAAAGTTTTTGGATTCAAGTGTAATGGGATTTCCTACCCCTCCTCTTCCTGTTATAAATAACCCATTGGTTATTTAAACAGAGCACACTTATGTAATTCAGAGCTGGTGTAAGACTGTGAGGCTAGACACTTTGTATTGGCAGAGATGTTAAATTACTCAGTATGTTTCTTATTTATTCTTATTAACAGATGAGGGAAATGATGCTCATGAAAGCTAAGAAGATAAGGAACTTTCTGTGGCCTCTCTCCCTTTTGATCACATCCCCTCCTTTTCAGATGTTGTCATCAAAATCTCTGGGTGTCCAGGTATTCTCAGAAGGTGCACCACACTCAGGCCCTTTCCCTTCTTGGTCCACATAAAGAGTTATTTGTCCAGTACTGCCTTGACACTTTCACTACGAAGAACTAATGACTGATGTTGCACTGACATACCATCACAGCTTCAGATAGCATGTTCAGTGTTGAACTTTAAGGACTGATGGCCCAAATATGACCTTAACTTATTTAAAATGTTAAATCTCAAATACCATTCTCTATTTTTTATTTCCCCTAGCTACACGTGCAAATGTCTGCATTCACACTAAGTTAATATGAAAAAGATTTAAACATGGAAAAAGATTCTGAACCTACTCAGTTTTTAATGTTTAATGAAATGCATGCCAGGCAAAAGAGATGGTTTAAATAAGATCCAGAGTCTTATAACAATAGCAAATAGAGACGTTTAAACCCAAATCAGTGAAAATGCATGTTCTTATTCGTACATGATTTTTAAAAATTTCTTTGTCAGGGAAGCATAAATAAACCTAAAGTAAGAATCAAAGCACTGAATTAATTAAAAGAGATGTCATTTAGGTTGTAAGCAGCGAGGTGTATTCAAACAAGAACAGGAAGATCTCAAACTGAATGAAAAAGACAATCAATAGATGTCAACATCAAGATGAAAAAGATATTAGGATTCTCTAGCAAAGATTTTAAAACAGCCATGAAAAAAATAAGCAATTACAAATATGGCTGAGACAAATGAAAAAAAAAAAAAAGTCAGCAAAGAAATAGAAAGTCTCAGTAAAGATAGAAGATATAAAGAATAATCAAATGGAAACAGGAACTAATGGAAATGAAAACAACAATAATAACAATAAAAACAATAAAACTCAGTAGATGGCCTCAACAGCAAAATGGAAGACAAATCCACAATTACAGTTGGAGACCTCAATATTTCTTTCTCAACAATTGACAAAACAACTACAGAAAATCAGCAGTGATATAGAAGAACACATTACCATTATTAAGCAATAATATATAATTGATATTTTGAAACACTCCATCCAAAAATGGCATAACATATTCTTTTCAAGTGTGTATAAACCATATAACAAGATAGACCATATTTTGGGTCATAAAACAAATCTCAACACATTTTAAATAACTGAAACCATACAGAGTTTGTTCTCTGACCACAATGGGATCAAACTAAAAGGATAACAAGAATATCCTGAAATATTTGGAAACTAAAAAACACATTTCTAAACAAATAATCCATAGATTAAAGAAGAAGTTTCAGAGAAGTTAGAAAAAACACTTTAAAAATGAATGAAAGTACAACATATCAAAATTTGTGAGACACTACTGAAGCAGTACTGCAAGGGGCTTTTATAGCACAAAATACATATACTTGGAAAAGGAAAATTTTCAAGTCAATAATCTAAGCTCTCAACTGAAAACTTAGAAAAAGAAATGCAAAATAAACACAAAGCAAGTAAAATGAAGAAAATTAAAAAAAAATAAGAGCAAAAGTCTATGAAATTGAAAAGAAATGAAAAAGACAGCTAGTTCTTTGAAAAGGTCAACAAAGTTGACAAACCTTCAGCAAGATTCACAAATTAAAAATAAAAGAAAACATAGGTCATCAACATCAGGAATAGAATAGAGGATATAATTACACACTTTACGAACATCAAAAGACATAAATTTGACAACTGAACAAAATAGACCACTATCTAGAAAAATAAATCTTCACAACTCACCAACATGAAATAGATACTTTGAATAGTTCTATAACTATTAAAGCAAATTGAATTTATAATTTAAAAATTGACACACACACACAAAAGAAATCTCCAGACCACTATGGTTTCAATACACAATCCTTCCAAACATTTAAAGAAGAGTTAAGACCAGAGTAGGAAAGACTTACAAATTTATTCAATGATGATAGCATCACCCCAATAACAAAATTAGACAAAGACAGTACAAGAAAACTATAAGCTGATATCCCTCATAATATTCGCAAATAGAATTTGGCAATATATAAAAAGAATTACACACTATGATCAACTGGGGCTTATTTTAGTGATAAAAGGTTGATTCAAAATTCAAAAATCAATCAATGTAATCTATTTTAACAGGGTTAGGAAGAAAAATCATGTGATATTATCAGTCAATGCAGAAAAAAATTTGAGAAAATTCAACACCCATTTCTGATTCAAAAGAAAAATCTCAGAAAAAGAAGACTAGAGAGGAACTTCCTCAGTTTGATAAGATGTACAGCTAACATTACATTTAATAGTGAAAAAAGTGAATACTTTCCCCCTAAAACTAGGAACAGGGCAAGGATGCTTGTTCTCACCACCCTTACCCGCATAGTGTTAGATGTTCTAGCCAGTGCATAAAGAAAGGGGAATAAAAAGCATACAGAATGAAAAGGAACAAATAAAACTGTCTCTATTTGCAGATGACACTAATGTCTCCATAAAAAAGTTTTCAGGAATCTACAAAACAAACAAAATCAAAAACCAAAAACTTCTATGACTGATAAGTGAATTAGGCAAGTTACATAATTCGAGAAAAACAACAATCAACTACATTTCTACCAACTTGGACACCAAATTTAAAAATACAATGCTATTTACAATCTCTCAATAAATGAATTTCTTAGGTATAAATCTAACACTCGTACATAGGGCCTGTATGCTCAAACCTACTCAATGCTGTTGAATGAAATCAAAGATCTAAATAAATGGAGAGGCATACTGTTTTCATGGATTGGAAGATTCAACATACTAAAAACGTCAGTTCTCTCCAACTTGATATGTGTTTAATACAATTCCTATCAAAATCCCAGGAACACATTTATTTGTAGATACAGACAAGATTACTACAAAATTTATATGAAAAGTCAAAAGATCAAAAATAGCTAACACAATAAGGAAAAAGTAAACTCAAGTGGAAAGAATTAGTCTAACCAATTTCAATACTTAATATATAGCTACAGCAATCAAGATTATGGGATATTAATGGAGAGAAAGGCACATAGGTCAATGGAATAGGACAGAGAAGTTAGAATCAGACCCATCTAATTTTTGACAAAGGTTCCAAACCAATTTGACAGAGGAAAAACTGTCTTTCGATGAACGCTGCCAGAATAATTGGACATTATAGGCAAAATTTTAAAAAAGTAATAAATGAACCTCAACCTAAGCCCAACCTAAGTCTCAGCACTTTACACAGAACTTACGTTGAAATGAATCACAGATTTAAATGTAAAACATAAAACTAAACAGCTTTTAGAAAAAATATGGTAAAAAAAAACTTTGGGATATACAGCTGGGCAATGAGTTTCTAGAATTGACACCAAATTATGATCCATAAAAAGAAAATACGTACATTAGACTTTATTAAAATTTGCTCTATGAAATGCCTGTTAAGAGGATGAAAAGACAAGCTACATAGTAGGAGAAAATATCTGCAAACCACCAACTGACAGACTAGTATCTAAAGCATATAAAGGACTCTCAAAGTTCAGGGGTTTTTCAAGAGCTAAAACAAAAATAAAAAAATCCAATTAGAAAATGGGAAAAAGTCATGAACAGACATTGTTCTGAACAGGATACACAGATAGCAAATAAGCACATGACAAGATGTTGAACATCATTAGCTATTAGGAAAGTGCAAATTAAAACCTTAATGTGGTATCACTACACACCTATCAGAATGGGTAAAAGAAGAAAAAAAAATAGTGAGTGATAACACCAAATGCTGGAGAGAATGCAGAGAAATTAAATCATTCAGAGGTGCTGGGGTGAATGTAAAATGGTTCTGCCACTCTGGAAAACAGTTTGGCAGCTCCTTAAAAACTGAACATGCAACCACCATATGACCCAGCAATGGTATTCCTGGGAATTTACCCAGAAAAATAAAGACAAAAAAAAACTTAGGTCCACACAAAAGCCTATATATGAATGTTTATAGCAGCTTTTTATGTGTAGCCCCAAACTGGAAGCAACTCAAATGTCCTTCAACAGACAAATGAAACAAAATGTAGTAAGTCCATACCAAGATTACTACTTAGCAATAAAAAGGAATAAACTATTGATACACACAACAACCTGGGTACATCTTCAGAGTATTATGCTGAGTGAAAAAGGCTAATTACAAAAGATTGCATACTCTCATGATTCCATTTATTTAACATTCTTGAAATAACAAAATTATAGAAATAGAGAACACGTTAGTGATTGCAGGAAGTTAAGGAGGGGGAGATGTATCAGAGTGGCTAGAAAAGGGCAACATAAATGTTTCCTCTGATGATGTAAATATCTTGTATCTTGACAGTATCAATGTCAATATCCTCATTGTGATATTGTGTTACCGCTGGGAAAACTGGGTAAAGAGTACATATGATTTCTCTGTATTATTTCTTACAACTGCACGTGGATCGACAAATATCTAAAAAATAAAAAAAAGCTCTATGCCTTATATAAATTCCTTCTAAAGTTTCCAACTGCCTAGAAGGGAAAATTCAGTGTTCTGTATATTGTCTTCTGAAGAAATCAAAGCCATATGCATAAATGATGATAGATTGTATGCTTTCATCTGGGAACTCATATATGTGAACTTATGGGTCTGAGTGAAATAGTTAATGACTAAACGGTCAATAAGCCTTAGAATACTGCAGTCTCCTGAATCCTGCCTATTCATTTCTATGCGTTGCCTATATTAAAATTATTAACAATCACATCTTAAATGTCAGGAAATTGAAATAATATGTTCAAGATTGGCCCCTAGTTCTCCAAGCATGGGTCATAGAGCCCTGGAGGTCCCTAAGACCATTTCAGGGGATCCATGAGGTCAACACTATTTTCAAAAATATTATGTGACATTTCACTATGGTGACGTTTTGCACAGATGGTGGAAAAAAATTGCTGGCATTTTGGCAAGAATCAAAACAGTGGCACTGAAGTGTCATAGTAGTTATTATATACGTCACTGCCTTCTACTCAGACTAAAAATAAGCACCAGCTGCACTTAAGAATGCGCTTGAAAAGCAGAAAAAAATATTGATTTTATGAAATTTCAACCCTTGAGTAGATGCTGTTTTCAGTATTCCATTTGGTGAAATGGGAAGTATGCATAAAGCACTTCTGATGCATGCCAAAGTATGATGTTTGTCTCTAGAAAAGGCACTTGAGTGATTGCTTGCAGTCTGAGTTGAGCAAGCTGCTTTTATCACGGAACAACACTTTTACTTGTAAGAACAGCTGAGAGACAAACTGGTTATTCAGATTTGTGTACTTGTCAGACATTTTCATGAAAATAAACAAGATGAATTTGTCATTTCAAGGAAAACAACTGAGAGTATTTATTGCTAATGATACAATTTGTCATTTAAAGTGAAATTTAGAATTTTGGAACACTTGAATCTGCTACTGTGAGTTTGGTAGCTTTTTAATACTTAAAACTTTTGATGAGAGTGTGGTGATATTAACAAATGTGATTTTTAATATTATATAATGAAATGTGTCAACACTTGGAAGATATGCATAACTCAGTGAGCCAATATTTTCCAAATGAACACTGAGTGGTATAACAAAATTAGGCATCAGTAAAAAAAAAAAAAAGAACAAAAATATCCAAAGTATATGATAGGCCAATGGATTTGAAAGTTGTTGCTGTTCGGTGCCCTCGAATCAGTTCCTACTCATAGCAGCCCTGCACAAAACAGAATGAAACATGGTCCTGCGCCATCCTCACAATCATTGTTACGCTTGAGCCCACTGCTGTAGCCATGTGTCTATCCATTCCATTGAGGGTCATCCTAATTTTTGCTGACCTTCTACTCTACAAAGCATGATGTCCTTCTCCAGGGACTGGTCATTTCTGATAACATGTCCAAAGTATGAGGGGTGAAGTCTCCCCATCTGTCTTAGTTATCTAGTGCTGCTCTAAAAGAAATACCACAAATGGATGGTTTCAACAAACAGAAGTTTATTCTTTCACAATCTAGAATTCCAAATTTAGGGCACTGGCTCCAGGGGAAGGCACTCTCTCCCTGTTGGCTCTGGAAGAAGGTCCTTGTCATTAAGGTTCCTCTGGACTATCAGTTTCTCAGCACAGGGACCCCAAGTCAAAAGGACACACTCAATCTTGCCTCTTGTTTCTTGGTGGTATGAGATTCCCATGTCTCTCTGCTTGCTTCTCTCTAGCTCAAAAGAGATTGCCTCAAGGCATAATACAATCTTGTAGATTGAGTCCTGCTTCATTAAATAACTTCCACTAATCCCATTTCACCAACATCATATAGATAGAATTTACAACACACAGGAAAATCACATTAGATGACAAAATGGTGGGCAATCACACAATACTGGGAATCATGGCATAACCAAGTTAACAGATATTTTGGGGGGAGGGCACAATTTAATCCATAATACTATCTTTGCTTCTTTGGAGCATTCTGGCTATACTTCTTCCAAGACAGATTTGTTCTGGCAGTCCCTGGTTCAATGTTCTTTGCCAACACCATAATTCAATTCTTCAGTCTTCCTTATCCACTGTCCAGCTTTAACATACATATGAGGCGATTGAAAACACCATGTCTTGGTCAGGCACACATTAGTTCTTAAAATGGCATCTTTGCTTTTTAACACTTTAAAGAGGTATTTTGCATCAATGTGCCCAATGCAATGTGTCCTTTGATTTCTTGACTGCTGCTTCCATGGATGTTGATTGTGGATACAAGCAAAATGAAATCCTTTACAACTTCAATATTTTCTCTGTTTATCATGATGTTGCTCATTGAATTTAAAGGTAAGAGCAAAAAAGTTAACAGATTTCAGGTTAAAACTAATCCTTGAGAAACTATGACCTCTCTAGTTTTGGCGTGATATTGAAGAATGTTATTGTTAGGTGCCGTCAAGTGTGTTCTGATTCACGGCGACTCTATGTACAACAGAAAAAACACTGCCTGGTCATGTGCCATCCTTAAAATCATTGTTATGCTTGAGCTCATTGTTGCAGCCACTGTGTCAATCCACCTCACTGAGGGTCTGGTATGGTGAAAGGATACAACCCTGACCCACACCTCTCCTGATTATAAACCACACAGTATCCCCTTGTTCTGTAAAACGACTGCCTCTGTGTCTACATAAAGGTTCTGGATGAGCACAATTAAGTGTTCTGGAATTCCCATTTATCCAAACCAGTTATTCATAATTTGTTATGATCATACAGCCAAATGCTTTTACACAGTCAATAAAACTCAGATAAATGCTTTCTGCTATTCTTTGCTCTTAGTCGAGATCCATGAGACATTAGCAATGATATCCCTTGTTTCAAGTCCTCTTCTGAATTCTGCCTGAATTTCTGACAGTTCCCTGTTGACGTATCGCTGCAACTGCTTTTGATAATTCTGTTGGATCAAATACAGATCTCTTTCAGTTGATTGGTCAGGTAGCTGTCTTCCAAATTTCTTGGCATAGATGAGTGAGTGACTCCAACACTGCATCCATTTGTTGAAACATCTCAATTGATATTCCTTTAATTCCTGGAGTCTTGTTTTTCAGAAATGCCTTTGGTGCACATTGGGCTTCTTCCTTCAACACGATGGGTTATTTATTTTTTTTTTAATTGTGCTTTAAGTGAAAGTTTAAAAATCAAGTCAGCCTCTCATACAAAAACTTATACATACCTTGCTATGTAACCCTAGCTGCTCTCCCCCTAATGTGACAGCACATTCCTCCACCCCACCTGTGTCCATTCAGTCAGCTCCTGTCCCCCTCTGCCTTCTCATCTCCCCTCCAGACAGGAGCTGCCCACACAGTCTCATGTGTCTACTTGAGCCAAGAAGCTCACTCCTCACCAGTATCATTTTCAGTCTTATAGTCCAGTCCAATGTGTCTGTCAGTTTGTCATACTTTGGGGGCTTGTGTGTTGCTATGATGCTGGAAGCTATGCCACCGGTATTCAGATACCAGCAGGGTCACCCATGGAGGACAGGTTTCAGCTGAGCTTCCAGACCAAGACAGACTAGGAAGACTAGTACCAGGCAGTCTACTTCTGAAAAGCATTAGCCAGTGAAAACCTTATGAATAGCAGCAGAACATTTTCTGATATAGTGCTGGAAGATGAGCCCCCAGGTTGGAAGGCACTCAAAAGATGACTGGGGAAGAGCTGCCTCCTCAAAGTAGAGCTGACCTTAATGACATGGTTGGAGTAAAGCTTTCAGGACCTTCATTTGCTAATGTGGCACAACTCAAAATGAGAAGAAACAGCTGCAAACATCCATTAATAATTGGAACCTAGAATGTACAAAGTATGAATCTAGGAAAATTGGAAATTGTCAAAAATGAAATGGAATGCATAAACATCGATATCCTAGGCATTACTGAGCTGAAATAGACTAGCATTAGCCATTTTGAATCAGACAATCATACAGTCTACTATGCTGGGAATGACAACTCAAAGAGGAATGGTATTGCATTCATCATCAAAAACAATGTTTCAAGATCTATCCTGAAGTACAATGCTGTTAGTGATAGGATGATATCCACACGCCTACAAGGAAGACCAGTTAATATGACTATTATTCAAATTTACGCACCAACCACTAGGGCCAAAGATGAAGAAATAGAAGATTTTTATCAGCTGTTGCAGTCTGAAATTGATCGAACGTGAAATCAAGATGCATTGATAATTACTGGTGATTGCAATGTGAAAGTTGGAAACAAAGAAGGATCAGTAGTTGGTGATAGAAACAATGCTGGAGATCGAATGACAGAATTTTGCAAGACCAACGATTTCTTCATTACAAATACCTTCTTTCACCAACAGAAAAGGCTACTATACACATGGACCTCACCAGATGGAACACACAGAAATCAAATTGACTACATCTGTGGAAAGAGACGATGGAAAAGCTCAATATCATCACTCAAAACAAGGCCAGGGGCCAACTGTGGAACAGACCATCAATTGCTCATATGCAAGTTCAAGCTGAAACTGAAGAAAATCAGAGCAAGTCCACGAGAGCCAAAATATGACCTTGAGTATATCCCATCTGATTTAGAGACCATCTCAAGAATAGATTTGATGCATTGAACACTAGTGACTGAAGACCAGATAAGTTGTGGAATGACATCAAGGACATCATCCATGAAGAAAGCAAGAGGTCACTGAAAAGACAGGAAAGAAAGAAAACACCAAGATGGATGTCAGAGGAGACTCTGAAACTTGCTCTTGAGCATCGAGCAGCTAAAGCAAAAGGAAGAACTGATGAAGTAAAAGAACTGAACTGAAGATTTCAAAGGACCTCTCAAGAAGACAAAGTAAAGTATTATAACGACAAGTGCAAAAAGCTGGAGATGGAAAACCAAAAGGGAAGAACACGCTCAGCAATTCTCAAGCTGAAAGAATTGAAGAAAAAATTCAAGCCTCGAGTTGCAATAGTGAAGGATTCCGTGGGGAAAATATTAAACGACGCAGGAAGCATCAAAAGAAGATGGAAGGAATACACAGAGTCATTATACCAAAAGGAATTAGTCGATTTTCAACAATTTCAAGGAGTGACATATGATCAGGAACTGATGGTACTGAAGGAAGAAGTCCAAGCCTCTCTGAAGGCATTGCCAAAAAACAAAGCTCCAGGAACTGATGGAATATCAATTGAGATGTTTCCACAAACAGATGCAGCACTGGAGGTGCTCACTTGTCTAAGCCAAGAAATATGGAAGACAGCTTCCTGGCCAACTGACTGGAAGGGATCCATATTTATGCCTATTCCCAAGAAAGGTGATCCAACTGAATGTGGAAATTATAGAACAATATCATTATATCACATGCAAGCAAAATTTTGCTGAAGATCATTCAAAAACGGCTGCAGCAGTATATCGACAGAGAACTGCCAGAAATTCAGGCCGGTTTCAGAAGACGATGTGGAAACAGGGATATCATTGCTGATGTTAGATGGGTCCAGACAGAAAGCAGAGAATACCAGAAGGATGTTTTTACTTGTGTTTTATTGACTATTCAAAGGCATTCGACTGTGTGGATCATAACAAACTATGGATAACACTGTGAAGAATGGGAATTCCAGAACACTTAATTGTGCTCATGATGAACCTTTACATAGATCAAGAGGCAGTTGTTCGGACAGAACAAGGGGATAGTGATTGGTTTAAAGTCAGGAAAGGTGTGCGTCAGGGTTGTATTCTTTCACCATACCTATTTAGTCTGTATGCTGAACAAATAATATGAGAAGCTGGACTATATGAAGAAGAACAGGGCATCAGGATTGGAGGAAGGCTCATTAACAACCTGCATTATGCAGATGACACAACCTTGCTTGTTGAAAGTGAAGAGGACTTGAAGCACTTACTAATGAAGATCAAAGACTACAGCCTTCAGTATGGATTACACCTCAACATAAAGAATACAAAAATCCTCACAACTGGACCAATGAGCAACATCATGATAAACAGAGAAAAGATTGAAGTTGTCAAGGGTTTTATTTTACTTGGACCCACAATCAACAGCCATGGAACAGCAATTAAGAAATCAAAAGACGCATTGCATTGGGTAAATCTGGTGCAAAGGGCCTCTTCAAAATATTAAAGAGCAAAGATGTCACTCTGAAGACTAAGGTGCGCCTGAACCAAGGCATGGCTTTTTCAATCACATCATATGCATGTGAAAGCTGGACAATGAATAAGGAAGACCGAAGAAGAGTTGACACCTTTGAATTGTGGTGTTGGCGAAGAATATTGAATATACCATGGACTACCAAAAGAACGAACAAATCTGTCTCGGAAGAAGCGTGGCCAGGGTGCTCCTTAGAGGCAAGGATGGCGAGACCGTTGTGTCTTACATACTTTGGACATGTTATCAGGAGAGATCAGTCCCTGGAGAAGGACATCATGCTTGGCAGAGTACAGGGTCAGCAGAAAAGAGGAAGACCCTCAATGAGGTGGATTGACACAGTGGCTGCAACAATGAGCTCAAGCATTAGAACGACTGTAAGGATGGCACAGGACCACGCAGCATTTCGTTCTGTTGTGCATAGGGTTGCTATGAGTCGGAACCAACTCGACGGCACCTAACAACAACAACAACAGTCCAGTCCAATCCCTGTCTGAAGAGTTGGTTTTGGGAATGGTTGTAGTCTTGGGCTGGGGACCGTGACCTCTGGGGTCTCTCCAGTCTTGGTCAGACCATTAAGTCTGGTCTTTTTACAAGAATTCTCTCACTCCATCAGGGATTCTCTGTTGTGTCCCCTGTCAGGGCAGTCATTGGTGGTAGCCGGGCACCAGCTAGTACTTCTGGTCTCAGGCTGATGGCATCTCTGGTTTATGTGGCTCTTTCTGTCTCTCGGGCTCATAATTACCTTGTCTTTGGTTGTTCTTCATGCTCCTTTGCTCCAGGTAGGTTGACACCAATTGATGCTTCTTAGATGGTCCCTTGCTAGCATTTAAGACACCAGACGTCACTCACCAAAGTGAGATGCAGAATGTTTTCTTAATACATTCTGTAATGCCAATTGACCTAGATGTCTCCTGAAATCATGGTTCCCAGACCTCTGTCCCTGCTACTCTGGCCTTTGAAAGATTTGGTTGTATACAGGAAACTTTGCTTTTGGTTTAGTCCAGTTGTACTGACCTCCTCTGTACTGTGTGTTGTCTTTCACTTCACCTAAAATAGTTCTTGTCTACTATCTAATTAGTGAAAACCCCTCTCCCTCCCTCACTTCCCACCTTACAATAGTGGTCTCATACAATATTTGTCCTTTTGCAACTGACTAATTTCACTCAGCATAATGCCTTCCAGATTCTTCCATGCTATGTTTCACAGATTCATTGTTGTTCTTAATTGTTGCATAGTATTCCATTATGTGAATATACCATATTTATCCACTCGTCCATTGATGGGCACCTTAGTTGCTTCCATCTTTTTGCTATTATAAACAGTGCTGCAATGAACATAGGTGTGCATAGATCTGTTTGTGTGAGGGCTCTTATTTCTCTAGAATATATTCCAAGGAGTAGGATTGCTGGAGAGTATGGTAGTTCTATTTCTAGCTTTTTAAGGAAGCATCAATTGATTTCCAAAGGGGTTGTACCATTTTATGTTCCCACCAGCAGTGTACTAGGGTTCTAGTCTCTCCACAACCTCTCCAACATGTATTATTTTGTGTTTTTTGAATTAATGCCAGGCTTGTTGGGATGAGATGGTACCTCATTATAGTTTTGACTTTCATTTCTCTAATGGCTAATGATCATGAGCATTTCCTCATGTATCGGTTATCCACCTGAACAGCTTCTTTGGTGAAGTGCCTGTTCATATCCTTTGCCTTTTTTTTAACTGGGCTGTTTTTCTTTTTGTTCCTGCGTTTGTGCAATATCATATAGCTTTTAGAGATCAGATGCTGATTGGAAATGCCATAGCTGAAAGCTTTTTCCCAGTCTGTAGTTAGTCTTTTTACTCTTTTGGTGAAGTCTTTGGATGATTGTAAGTGTTTGATTTTTGGGAGCTCCCAGTTATTTAGTTTCTCTTCTGGTGTTTGTGTATTGTTAGTAATGTTTTGTATACTGTTTATGCCATGTGTTAGGGCTCCTAGCATTGTCCCTGTTTTTTCTTCCATGATCTTTATCGTTTTAGTCTTTATGTTTAGGTCTTTAATCCATTTTGAGTTAGTTTTTTTTTTTTTGCATGGTGTGAAGTATGGGTCTTCTTTCATTTTCTTGGAGATGGATATCCAGTTATGTCAGCACCATTTGTTAAAGAGACTGTCTTCTCTCCATTTAACAGACTTTGGGCCTTTGTCAAATACCAGCTACTCATATGTGGATAGATTTATGTCTGGATTCTCGATTCTGTTCCATTGGTCTACGTATTTGTTGTTGTATCAGTACCAGGCTGTTTTGACTACTGTGGCAGTATGATAGGTTCTAAAATCAGGTAGTGTGAGGCCTCCCACTTTGTTCTTCTTTTACAGTAATGCTTTACTTTTCCGAGACCTCTTCCCCTTCCATATGAAGTTGGTGATTTGTTTCCCCATCTCATTAAAAAATGTCGTTGGAATTTGGATGGGATTGCATTGTATCTACAGATCACTTTGGGTAGAATAGACATTTTCACAATGTCAAGTCTTCCTGTTCATGAGTAAGGTATATTTTTCCACTTATATAGGTCTCCTTTGGTTTCTTGCAGTAGTGTCTTGTAGTTTTCTTTGTATAGTTCTTTTATGTCTTTGATTAGATTTACTCTTGAGCATTTTATCTTCTTGGGGACTATTGTAAATGGCATTTATTTTGTGATTTCCTCTTTGAAGTTCTCTTTGTTGGTGTAGAGGAATCCAACTGATTTTTTATGTTTATCTTGTATCCTGATACTCGGCTGAAATATTAGTTTCGGTACTTATCTTGTCTATGCTTTAGAATTTTCTGTGTATAAGATCATGTCACCTGCAAATAGAGATACTTTTTACTTCTTCCTTACCAATTTGGATGCACCTTATGTCTTTATCTGTTTGTCAAATGCCTGTTCTGCGTCATTTGATAGGATCATGTGGTTCTTGTCTATTGTTTTATTTATGTGATGGATTATTTTGTTTTTCTAATGTTAAACCATCCCTGCATACATGGTATGACTCCCACTTGATCATGGTTATTTTTTTCATATGTCGTTGAAATCTATTGGCTAGAATTTTGTTGACAATTTTTGTGTCTAAGTTAATGAGGGATATAGGTCTGCCATTTTCTTTTTTTGTGGTGTCTTTACCTGGTTTTGGTATCAGGGATATGCAGGCTTCATAGAATGAGTTTGGGAGTATTCCATCCTTTTCTATGCTCTGAAATACCTTTAGTAGTAGTGGTATTAACTGCTCTCTGAAAGCTTGGTAGAATTCTCCAGTGAAGCTGTCAGGGCCAGGGTTTTTTTTTTTTTTTTTCATTGTTGTTGTTGAAAGTTTATCAATTACCTTTTCAATCTCTTCTTTTATTATGGGTTTATTTAGTTGTTCTACCTCTGTTCATATTAGTTTAGGTAGGTAGTGTGTTTCTAGAAATTTTTCCATTTCTCTAGGTTTTCAAATTTGTTGGAATATAATTTTTCCTAGTAATCTGATATGATCATTTTAATTTCAGTTGGGTCTGTTGTGATATCACCCATCTCATTTCTTATTCAGGTTATTTGCTTCCTCTCCTGTTTTTCTTTTGTTGGTTTGGCCAATGGCTTATCGATTTTGTTGATCTTTTCAAAGAATAAGCTTTTGGTCTTGTTAACACCTTCATTTCTTTTTTTCTTTCATTTAATTCTGCTCTAATTTTTAATATTTGCTTTCTTCTGGTGCCTGATGGTCTCTTTTGTTGTTCTCTATTTGTTCAAGTTATAGGGATAATTCTTTGATTTTGTGTGCATTTATTGATACAAATTGACCTCTGAGCACTACTTTAGCTGTATCCCAAAGGTTCTGATAGGAAGTGTTTTCATTCTTATTGTATTCTATGAATTTCTTTATTCCATCCTTAATTTCTTCTATAATCTAGTCATTTTTGAGCAAAGTGTTGTTCAGCTTCCATGTGTTTGATTTCTTTTCCCTGATTCTTCTGTTATTGATTTCTATTTTTATGGCTTTATAGTCAGATGAGATGCTTTGTAAAATTTCAATGTTTTGGATTCTGTTAAGGCTTGCTTTATGACCTAATATGTGGTTTATTCCGGAGAATGTTCGACGTGCGTTGGAAAAGAGGTATACCTGGCTGCTGTTGGGTGGAGTGTTCTGTATATGTCTCTGGTTTCAAGTTGGTTGACTGTGGCATTTATATCTTCTGCATCTTTATTGAGCTTTCTAGATGTTCTGTCTTTCACAGAAAGTGATGTGTTGAAATCTCCTATTATTACTGTGGAGCTGTCTATCTCCCTCTTCAACCGTCGTTAGAGTTTGTTTAATGTATCTTGAAGCCTTGTCGCTGGGTGTGTAAATATTTTTTATGGTTATATGTTTTTGGGTTATCCTCCTGGTATATAAAAAAAAGTGACTGTTTAATCATTATACAGTGTCCTTCGTTATCCTTTATGGTGGATTTTAAAGTCTATTTTGTTGGAAATTAAGATTGCCACTCCTGCTCATTTTTCGATTGTTGTTTGGCTTGATACATTTTTTCTGTCCTTTGAGTTTTTGTTTGTTTGTATCTTTAAGTCTAAAGTGTGCCTCTTGTAGGTAGCATATAGACAGGTCATTTTTTTTATCCATTCTGCCACTCTCTCTTTATTAGTGCATTTAGTCCATTTACATTCAGCATAATTATGGTTAGGTATTATCAGTTTAGTTCTGCCAATTTGATGCCTTTTTTGTGTGTGTTGTTGACAGTTTATTTTTTCCACTTAATTTTTTGTGCTGAGTAGCTTTTCTTCATACATTGTCTTTTCCTCTGTTTCATTGTTGTCGATTTAGTTTTTGCCGAGTCTTTGTTTTTCTTGTATTTTATTTTGATGTGTAGGATTGTTAGTCTCCTTTGCAGTTACCTTAATATTTACCCCTATTTTTCTAAGTTTAAACAAAACTTTTATCTCTTTATATTGCCTTGACTTCCTGTATATATGAAAGATCTATGACTACATATTTTAGTCCCTCTTTATTGATTTAATGTTGTCATCTTTTACATAATGACATCACTATTTCCCTGTTTTGAGCATTTTTTGTCTTGATTTATTTTTGTGATTTTCCTGTCTGGGTTGATATCTGGTTACTCTGTCTTATGTTCTACCTTTGGGTTTTGATCTGATGTTACTGATTTCCTAACCAGAGGACCCTCTTTAGTATTTCTTGTAGTTTTGAGTTGGTTTTTGCAAACTCGCTAAACTTTTGTTTATCTGGAAATGTCCTAATTCTGCCTTCATATTTGAGAGACAGTTTTGCGGATATATGTTTCTTGTCTGGCAATTTTTTTTTTCCTTTGAGGTTTTTTTTTTTTTTTTTAAATTTTTATTAAGCTTCAAGTGAACATTTACCATTCCAATCAGTCTGTCACATGTAGGTTTACATACATCTTACTCCCTTCTCCCACTTGCTCTCCCCCTATTGAGTCAGCCCTTACAGTCTCTCGTTTCGTGCCAATTTTACCTTCTTCCCTCTCTCTCTATCTTCCCATCCCCCCTCCAGTCAAGAGTTGCCAACACACTCTCCCGTGTCCACCTGATTTAATTAGCTCACTCTTCATCAGTATCTCTCTCCCCCCCACTGACCAGTCCTTTTCATGCCTGATGATTTGTCTTCGGGGATGGTTCCTGTCCTGTGCCATCAGAAGTTCTGGGGAGCATTGTCTCTGGGATTCCTCTAGTCGCAATCATACCATTAGGTGTGGTCTTTTAATGAGAATTTGGGGTCTGCATCCCATTGGTCTCCTGCTCCCTCAGGAGTTGTCTGTTGTGTTCCCTGACAGGGCAGACATCGATTGTGGCCGGGCACCAACTAGTTCTTCTGTTCTCAGGATATTGTAGGTCTCTGGTTCAAGTGGCCCTTTCTGTCTCTTGGGTTCTTAGTTGTCGTGTGACCTTGGTGTTCTTCCTTTGCCTTTGCTCCTGGTGGGTTGAGACCAATTAATGTATTTTAGATGGCTGCTTGTTGGCATTTAGGACCCCAGGTGCCACAATTCAAAGTGGGATGCAGAGTGTTTTCATAATAGAATTGTTTTGCCCATTGATTTAGAAGTCCTCTCAAACCAAGTTCCCCAGACCCCAGCCCCTGCTTCGCTATCCTTTGAAGCTTTCATTTTATCTCGGAAACCTCTTTACTTTTAATCCTGTCCAATTAGGCTGACCTTCCTTGTTTTGAGTGTTGTCTTTCCCTTCACCTAAAGCAGTTCCCATCTACAGATTGATCAATAAAAAGCCCTCTCCCTCCCTCCCTCCCTCCCTCCCCCCTTTATAACCACAAAAGTATGTGTTCTTTTCCGTTTTTTCTATTTCTCAAGATCTTATAATAGTGGTCTTATACAATATTTGTCCTTTTGCAACTGACTCATTTCGCTCAGCATAATGCCTTCCAGATTCCTCCATGTTATGAAATGTTTCAGAGATTCGTCACTGTTCTTTATCGATGCGTAGTATTCCATTGTGTGAATATACCACAATTTATTTACCCATTCGTCCGTTGATGAACATCTTGGTTGCTTCCAGCTTTTTGCTATTGTAAACAGAGCTGCAATAAACATGGGTGTGCATATATCTGTTTGTGTGAAGGGTCTTGTATTTTTAGGGTATATTCCGAGGAGTGGGATTTCTGGGTTGTATGGTAGTTCTATTTCTAACTGTTTAAGATAACGCCAGATGGATTTCCAAAGTGGTCCTTCGAGGTTTTATATATGTCATCTTATTGCCTTCTTGACTGCATGATTTCTGCTAAGTAGTCCGAGCTTATTCTTATTGATTCTCCTTTGTAAGTGACTTTTGGTTTATCCCTAGCTGCTCTTAAAATTCTCTCTTTATCTTTGGTTTTGGCAAGTTTGATTATAATATGTCTTGGAGACTTTCTTTTGGGATCTACCTTTGTGGGGTTCGATGTGCATCCTGGATAGATATCTTCTTATCTTTCATGATGTCAAGGAAGTTTTCTGCAAGCAAATCTTCAATAATCCTCTGTATATTTTCTGTTCTCTCTCCCTGTTATAGTACTCCAATCACTTGTAGGTTATTTCTCTTGACAGAGTCTCACGCGATTCTTAGGGTTCCTTCATTTTTTTTAATTCTTTTGATTTTTCTTCAAACATATTGGTGTCAAGTGTTTTATTTTCCATCTCACTAATTGTCTTCCATTTCCTCAATTTTGTTCCTCTGACTTTCTATTGAGTTTTATAATTCTGAAAATTTATTGTTAATCATCTGAATTTCTGATTACTGTCTCTCTATGGATTCTTGCAGCCTACTTAATTTGTCATTAAGCTCTTGAATAGCCTTCTTAATTTCCTCCACTGCTTTATCTGTGTGTTCCTTGGCTTGTTCTGCTTTTTGCCTGATCTTCTTCCTGATCTCTTGAAGAATTGTGTATATTAATCTTTTATATTCTACCTGGTAATTCAGGAATATATCTTCATCTGGAAGATTCCTTGATTCTTTTTGGGGGGAGCTTGTTGAGGTGATTATGGTCTGCTACTTTACATGATTTGATATTGACTGTTGTCTCTGAGCCATCTCTAAGTTATTGTATCAATTTATTTTATGTTTGCTTTCTGTTTTGTAGCTTCTTGCTTTGCTTTGTTTTGATATGCCCAAATAGGCTGCTTGAGTGAGTTAGTTAGCTTGATTATTTGTATCTTTGAAGCTCTAATGTTCTGTCACCATATGGCTAGATGTGTTACCAGGCATATGAGCCCAGGAGTCCATTCACTTTTCTTGTGTGGATTCAGCTCAATTGTCCAGGTAGTTGGCCACCAAGTGAGTGGTGCAGGCTCTCACCTAAAGTCTTAGAGGAGAAGGGGTTATTGGTGTAGGCACAGCTACCTGGCTGCAGCAGGGAGTCATGCTCTGAGCAAGGCAGGGGCCTGACAATCGTCCCCCAAATTTCTGTGAGGAAAGTGCACACCTGTTCCCTAGAGCACACAGGTGGGTGGACTCCACAGCCAGACCATGGGCACCCATGCTTTTGGCTGTAAGGACTGGGTGGTACCAACTATCCTTGGACACCTGTTGCAGGTGGCTAGGCGGCATGGGTGGAGCCACCAGTCCTCAGGCCCCTGATGTGGGTAGGTGAGGACCCCGCTTAATATGCAGAGTGGTGTCAGTCATCAAAAACTCGCCTCTCCACCACATAGCTGTAACAGTTAAGTCAGGCTTCAGGCACATACACCATTACACTGTGCCAGTGAGGGCCTAAGCTATTGAAATGGACCCACACAGGTCCATGCAGGGGTGAAAAACATTCAAAGTCCATGGACTGCTAGTGCCTGTGCCTAGGCAAAGGTGCCATTTCTGCCCTGAGTTCCCAGCTTAGGGGAGCTGGCAGATTATTTTTTCCCCATTTGTTAATTTGTTCCTACTCCAAGGCTGGGAGAATGGCTCAGGATGTGCAGAACCAGGGAAAGTGACTGCCACTGAAGCCAGCTTGGGGGCTGGAGTAGACGGATGAGGGATTGGATAAATGGGATACAGTTCTTTCAAAAGGAGTGCTTTTTGATCCATGCAGTAAATTAGACACAAGTATTTTTGCTAAGAGTGCTGTTCTTCACTGATTCTGGAAGTGTGAGTAGAATCTGTGCAGCTCTCTCCCTACCACTGAGGAAACCATGTCCCAAACGCTACCACCAGCCCCACTGTGCTTGTGCCAGGGGATAGGGCATGCAGGGCAACAGCTTCCGCCAAGTCAGGTCCAGCAACTCCCCGCTGCTTCTGAACCATCTCTCCTCCCCTCCCCCCCCGCCACTCAGTCTGATTTCTGAACTTTGCCTTTGATGTTCAGGGCTCTTAGCTTGTGACATATATAATTGATTCACTTGTTTTCTCAGGTCTTTCCTGTAAAAGGAACCACTGGAAGTGTCTGACTACTCTGCCATCTTGGCCCTGCCTACCATTTGTTCTTGAGCATATGCTACCCACTGAAATGGCTCAATATCTACCAATTCTTTCTGGTACAGTGACTCTCTTTATTGTATTCCTTCCATCTTCTTTTGATGCTTCCTACATTGTTCAATATATTGGCCACAGAATCCTTCAATATTGCAATTTGAGGCTTGAATTTTTTCTTCAGTTCTTTCAGCTTGAGAAGTGCTGAGTGTGTTCTCCCCTTTTGGTTTCTAACTCCACATCTTTGCATGTTTCAGTATAGTGATTAACTTTGTCTTCTCCAGCCACCCTTTGAAATCTTCTGTTCAGTTCTTTTATTTCATCATTTCTTCAACTAGCTTTAGCTGCTTTATGTTCAAGAACAAGTTTCAGAGTCTCTTCTGACATCCATTTTGGTCTTTTATTTTCTTTCATGTCTTTTTACTGACATCTTGCTTTCTTCATATATGATGTCCTTGATGTCATCCCACAAATCTTCTGGTTTCAAGTCGTTAAAGTACGAAGTATGAGTCCAGGAAAATTTGAAATTGTAAAAAATGAAATAGAATGCATAAACATCGATATCCCAGGCATTAGCAAGCTGAAATGGACTGGTACTGGCCATTTTGAATTGGACAATCATATAGTCTACCATGCTAGGACTGACAACGTGAAGAGGAATGGTGCGGCATTCATTGTCAAAAAGAATGTTTCAAGATCTATCCTGAAGTACAATGCTGTCAGTGATAGGATAATATCCATAGGTCTACAAGGAAGACCAGTTAATACGACTATTATTCAAATTTATGCACCACTACAGCCAAAGATGAAGAGAAGATTTTTATCAGCTGTTGCAGTCTGAAATTGATCAAACATGTGATCAAGATGCATTGATAATTACTGGTGATTGGAACGTGACAGTTGGAAACAAAGAAGGATCAGTAGTTGGAAAATACGGCCTTGGTGATAAACAATGCCGGAGATCAAATGATAGAATTTTGCAAGACAAATGACTTCTTCATTGCAAATACCTTCTTTCACCAACATAAACACAACTGTACACATGGTCCTCACGAGATGGAGCACACAGAAATCAAATTGACTACACCTGTGGAAAGAGATGATGGAAAAGCTCAATATCATCAGTCAGAACAAGGCCAGGGGCTGGCTGTTGAACAGATCATCAATTGTGCCTATGCAAGTTCAAGCTGAAACTGAAGAAAATCAGAGCAAGTCCACGAGAGCCAAAATATGACCTTGGGTATATTCCACCTGAATTTAGAAACCATCTAAAGAATAGATTTGACGTATTGAACACTAGTGACTGAATACCAGGCGTGTTGTGGAATGACATCAAGGGTATCATACATGAAGAAAGCAAGAGGTCACTGAAAAGACAGGAAAGAAAGAAAAGACCAAGATGGATGTCAGAGGAGACTCTGAAACTTGCTCTTGAACATTGAGCAGTTAAAGCAAAAGAAAGAATTGATCAAGTAAAAGAACTGAACTGAAGATTTCAAAGGGCGGCTCGAGAAAACAAAGTAAAGTATTATAATGACATCTGCAAAGAGCTGGAAATGGTAAACCAAAACGGAAGAACACGCTTGGCAATTCTCAAGCTGAAAGAACTGAAGAAAAAATTCAAGCCTCGAGTTACAATAGCGAAGGATCCTATGGGGAAAATATTAAACGATGCAGGAAGCATCAAAAGAAAATGGAAGGAATACACAGAGTCATTATATCAAAAAGAATTAGTCGATGTTCAACCATTTCAAGAAGTGGTATATGATCAGGAACCAATGGTACTGAAGGAAGAAGTCCAAGCTGCTTTGAAGACATTGGCGAAAAACAAGGCTCCAGGAATCGATGGATTATCAATTGAGATGTTTCAACAAACAAATGCAGCGCTGGAGGTGCTCACTCATTTATGCCAAGAAATATGGAAGACAGCTTCCTGGCCAACTGACTGGAAGAGATCCATATATATGCCTATTCCTAAGAAAGGTGATCCAACCGAATGTGGAAATTATAGAACAATATTAATATCACACGCAAGCAAAATTTTGCTGAAGATCATTCAAAAATGGCTGCAGCAGTGTATCGACAGGAAACTGCCAGAAATTCAGGCCAGTTTCAGAAGAGGATGTGGAACCAGGGATATCATTGCTGATGTCAGATGGATCCTGGCTAAAAGCAGAGAATACCAGAAGGATGTTTACCTGTGTTTTATTGACTATACAAAAGCATTTAACTGTGTGGATCATAACAAATTATGGATAACATTGCGAAGAGTAGGAGTTCCAGAGCACTTAATTGTGCTCATAAGGAACCTTTACATAGATCAAGAGGCAGCTGTTTGGACAGAACAAGGGGATACTGATTGGTTTAAAGTTAGGAAAGGTGTGAGCCAGGGTTGTATTCTTTTACCATACCTATTTAATCTGTATGCTGAACAGATAATCTGAGAAGCTGGACTATATGAAGAAGAAAAGGGCATCAGGATTGGAGGAAGACTCACTAACAGCCTGCATTACGCAGATGACATACCCTTGCTTGCTGAAAGCAAAGAGGACTTGAAGCACTTACTAATGAAGATCAAAGACTACAGCCTTCAGTATGGATTACACCTCAACATAAAGAAAACAAAAATCCTCAGAACTGGGCCAATAAGCAACATCATGATAAATGGAGAAAAGATTGAAGTTGTCCAGGATTTCATTTTACTTGGATCCACAATCAACAGCCATGGAAGCAGAAGTCAAGAAATCTGCTGCAAAGGACCTCTTTAAAGTATTGAAGAGCAAAGATATCACCTTGAAGACTAAGGTGCGCCTGAACCAAGCCATGGCATTTTCGATCACATCATATGCATACAAAAGCTGGACAATGAACAAGGAAGAAACGAAGAAGAGTTGACACCTTTGAATTGTGGTGTTGGCGAAGAATATTGAATATACCATGGACTGCCAAAAGAATGAACAAATCTGTCTTGGAAGAAGTGTGGCCAGGGTGCTCCTTAGAGGCAAGGATGGCAAGACTGTTGTGTCTTACATACTTTGGACATATTGTCAGAAGGGATCAGTCCCTGGAGAAGGACATCATGCTTGGCAGAGAACAGGGTCAGTGGAAAAGAGGAAGACCCTCAACAAGGTGGATTGACACAGTGGCTGCAACAATGAGCTCAAGCATAACAACGATTGTAAGGATGGCTAGGACCATGCAGTGTTTGGTTCTGTTGTGCATAGGGTTGCTGTGAGTCGGAACCAATTCAAAGGCACCTAACAACAACAACGTTCAGTGAGTTGTCTCCAAATTAGGGTAAGATATACTAAAGGTCTTATTTTGGCTCTCGTGGACTTGTTCTAATTTTGTTCGGCTTGAACTTGCATAAGAGCAATTGATGGTTTGTTCCAGGATTGGCCCCTGACTTGTTCTGCTTGATGATATTGAGCTTTTCTGTTGTCTCTTTCCACAGATGTAGTCAATGTGATTTCTGTGTTTTCTATCCAGCAAGGTCCACATGTATAGTCATAGTTTAGGCTATTGAGAAAAGGTATTTGCAGTGAAGAAGTTGGTCTTTCAAAATTCTATCATGTGAACTCTGGCATTGTTTCTATCATAAAAGCCATATTTTCCAACTACCGATCCTGGTTCTTTGTTTCTAACTTTCACATTTCATTCACCGGTGATTTTTAATGCATCTTGATTGCATGTTTGGTCAATTTCAGGCTGTAGCCATTGGTAAAAACCTTCAATTTTTTCATCTCTCGCATTAGTGATTGGTGAATAAATTTGAATAACAGTTGCATTAACTGGTCTTCCTTGTAAAAAAAAAGAAAGGGTGTATGGATATTAGCCTATCATTGACAGTGTTGCATTTCAGGGCAGATGTTGAAATATTCTTTTTGACAATGAATATGATGCCATTCCTCTTTAATTTGTCATTCCTGGCATAGTGGACCATATGATTGTCTGATTCAAAATGGCCAATGCCAAGGATATCGATCTTTTATTTTCCATTTCATTTTTAACAACTTACAATTTTCCTAGATTTATACTTCTTACATTCCACATTCTGCTTATGAATGAATGTTTGCAGCTCTTTCTTCTTATTTTGAGTCATGCCACGTCAGCAGATAAAGGACCCAAAAGCTTGACTCCATACATGTCATAAGCAAGACTCTACTTTTGAGTAGGAAGCTATTCCTCTGTCATATTTTGAGGGCCTTCCAACCTGAGTGGCTTGACTTTTAGCACTATATCAGACCATGTTCCGCTGGTATTCACAAGCTTTTCAGTGGCCAATTTTTTCAGAAGTAGATTGCCAGGTCCTTCTTCCTAGTCTGTCTTAGTCTCGAAGCTCTACTAAAACCTGTTCCCCATGGGTGACCCTGCTGATATTTGAAATATCTGTTGCATAACATCCAGCATCACAGCAAAATACAAGTCGCCACAGTAGGACAAACTGATAGATGAAGGCTGGCCTAATAATATAACCACAATTTTACATGCAATAAAATTACAAATAATACTTTAAACTCATCCGATAATGTTATAAATTGAATTGTGTCTCCCAAAAATATGTGTTGTAAATCCTAACCTCTGCCTATGGTCATAATACTATTTATGAATGGTATGTGTTTGTTATGTTAATGAGGCAGGATTAGGTCATGACAATGAGGGATAGGTTATGTTAATTAATTTTATGAGGCAGGATTTGGGTGTATCTTGACTCAATTTCTTTTGAGATATTAAAGATATTAATTAATATTAAAGAAAGAGAACCAGAGATGGGGGAAGAGATGCCAAGCCACATGAAGATCTCTTAGAAGTAGAAGCACAAAGGGATAAGGACTTTCCTCCAGAGCCAACAGAAAGAGAAAGACTTCCACTATAGCATACCCTAAATTCTGACTTCTAGCCTACTAAACTGCGAGAAAACAAATTTCTGTTTATTAAAGCCATCCGTCTGTGGTATTTATGCTATAGCAGCACTAGATAACTAAGACAATCTATGTTCAATATCCAATACATTCATTTGATGGTCTCAAAAATGCATTAATTCTTGCTAACATGAGCTATGAGCAAGTCCATACTTTCTGTATCAATTATATACCCATTAATCCGTAGAGGTATCCCTCCCCTTTCTAAAATGCCAGTTATTTACTGAAAAAGTAATCAACTGTAATATAATATTTAGCTCATTATATATTTGGCTGAGGGCAACTTTATTGTATTACTTAATGTGTTTTGTTCCTCTACCCCATTTATCTCCTTGGTAGATAGAGAGAGTTGATTAAATTCAGGTTCAATTTCTCTGGGAGTGCAAGCAGGAATAATGGGTAAGAGAAGCCGTATTTTTATTATTGTATCACACCTGGAGTATTACTTTTAGTAATATAAAGATTCACCCATGGGTTCTGGTGCTGTAAGCCTGATAACTTCAATTAAATTGCCCTAGCAATTTTTACTTTAATGGCTTTGGCAGCCATTGATGATCATTGCTTGTGTATAGAATTTCCTTAGGATTTTCAAAATGGTGATTTTTATGACTCTATCATTTTTTTTTTTTTTTCATTACTTCTGCTCTTAGTAGCTCTAATTCTTCTATAAAGAAGACATTCCCTCTTCAACTATTTGGTTATAGTCCCAACAGGAAAGCAAAATACATGGATGATTTTTCCCATTTATTTACCAATGTTTAGAATAATGAGTTGGTATCCTAGTAACTTCCAAGAGTGATCAGTTAGTGACTTTTAAAATAGCATTATGATTTTGATGTATTTTGTGCATTTCAATCCATTGATTTCGTTATTTTCTTGATACTCAAATTGTGCTATCTTTGGCCACTGGTAGCCCTTTCCTGCCAGCTCACAAATACTTTAACACTCTTCCGTGATTTGCTCATTTTACTTAACACTTTGGTCTAGAGATGTCTCCACAAATAACTTTAATAATTGCACTGCTTTCTGGTGTATCAAGATGTTCCCAGAAATCTAATACATTTCCTTCCCCAGTCCTGAATTAGCCATTTCTACAAGGTGCTGGTATATTTTGGGGGGAAATGATAATATTAAAGGCTGCAATCTAGGTATCAGGGGTTCGTATTGACCCTGAATTGTTGTTCCTGCTTGGGTTTTTAGAGTGAACAGAGTTGTAGAACATAAACTTTTTTTTAAAGTCATGAAATTATAATTAAAATTTAACAAGCTTTGTACTTATTTGATTTTATATTTTTATCTTCTTCTCACACTGAAAAACTTGACTTACAAGAACATTAATATGAATAATCATTTGTTTTATACTTCGACATATGCAGATGTATACACACATGTTAATACTTCAGTGCTCTAACTAACAATAAGATTACTGACTGTGGGTTTTCTTTTTGACATGAGGATATACCCTAATGTACTGATAGGTCAAGGTACAATGCTTATTCAAATGACAGAAGTAAGAAGATGGGCTTTGAAGAAGAGATTTACAGTTAAATAAGAATTCCAATAGTCTTGAAATTGTAAGAAAAAAAATTTCTTAGTTGTAAAACTTATTGACAGCAATTACTTTAATTGGTTGTGTAACCCTACCCTTGATCAATGCAATTTTTCCATCACTGTACACCAAAAGTCGGTACTCCATAAGCAATAACACCTCCCACCCCCCTTCTCCCCTGTAACTTTGGTCTCTATACATTTCTTGTTCTTGTATTTTTATATAAGTGAGGTCATATAGTATTTGTTCTTTTGTGATTGACTTATTTCATTCAGCATAAGGTCTTCATGCTCCATCCATATTGTAGCATGTAACAAGGCTTTATTTCTCTTTTTGGCTGAGTAGTATTCCTTTGTACATATCATCATATTTTGTTTATCCATTCATTTGTTGATGGGCAGTTAGGTTGGTTCCACCTTTTGGCTATTGTTAATAGTGTTACAATGAACACTGGTGTACAAGTACTTGTTTGAGCCTCTGATTTCAAGTCTTTTGGGTATATAACTAGGAGTGGAATTGCTGGGTCATATGGTAGTTCTATTTTTAGTTTTTTGACAAACCATCACGTTATTTGCCACAACGGCTACACCATTTAGTATTTTACATTCCCACCAGCCAATTATTGTAATTAATGTAATTGCTGTCAATAAGTTGCACACCTGTAAAAAGTTGAATTGGCAAAATTGTGTGATAAATATGTTTACAACAACGAAAATGAGTAGCTGCTGAGGCTGCTTTTGTACATTTTCTACCTCACTGGATTTGGTTTTTGGTTTCAAGGTTTAGGGTGATGGTTTCATTCCCAGTTAATTGGCCCAATAACAAGTTTAGTGATTCTGTTCTACCTGCTAGTTCATTGTTTAGTGTCTGGGATCTTAAAAGCTTGCAAGAAGCCATCTAAGGCACAACAATTAGTCTCTATTCGCCTGGAGCAACAGAGAAAAAAGGAGAGTAAGGAATAGAAAAAAGAAATGGAATGTATTGCTAATTGCCTCCATGAAAAACTGCCTCCTTTGCCATGACAAGAGCTGGATGGTGCATAGCTACCATTAATGAACATTTTGATCAAAGAGTCTATAGAAGAATCATGATCAGAAAGTGGGAAATGTAAAACAGAATTACAAATTCTCATGGAATCCATATTTTCTGGAGCCATGTAGGCTGGAAGAACCCCTGACACTATTGCCCTGAGATGGATCTTTTAACCTTAAGCCAAAAATATCCTCTGAAGTCTTCTTAAAACCTAAGAATAGTTATCTTACCTAGTAAAGAATTTCTTCCTTGAGCACTGCGTTCTTTATTATCTGTGTGGGATCAAATTAACAACAGCAACTCAAAAGATTGGACGGAAAACTTTGGGGGCCATGAGTTAGTGTTAATGAGGGAGGAAAAACTCAGAAAAGGAGAATGAGAATGGTTGCACAACTGGAAGAATGTTACCAGTGTCACTGACTTGTACATGTAGAAGCTGTTGAATTGGTATATACTCTGCTGTGTATATTCTCAAAAGCAAAAACAAAAAAAATAAAGTAAATTATAAAAAAGAGAGAAAAAATCTGCACTTACAGTACTCCCTAAACCTACTCTACCAGTTCTGTATTGACCCATTCCACAGGTGGAGTTCTGCTGTAGATTCCTATCTAGGACTCAATTTTTCTACTGATACCTAGAATGCTTGATAAGAACCCACATTCCCAGAGCAGGGAGAGAGAAACCTATCTCCCCCTACCCTGCTCCAAGGGTTAACTTTTTTCTATAAAAGGGAACATAGGCTTTGTGGGCTATACCATCTGTTACATACTCAACTCTGTTGTAGTAGAAAAGCAGCCATAGTCAATATGTACACAAATGAGCAGGATCATGTTCCAAAAAAACTTTATTTACAAAAGCAAATGGCAGCAAAATTCACTGCCTAGAAGTACCTTTGCCTCATAGCAAATGGAGCCCCAGGAGCCTGTTTTATCTGACGTTGTGGTAAAGCCAATTTAGAGAGTTCAAATGGATGGCTCATGTTCCAGGACTTGAACTAAGAGAAGAGAGGAAGCCGTGCTCCTACCCCTCTGACCTATGCCTAATACCCTCAGGAAAGCCTCTTTGGCCAGCTCTCACTCTCCTGCTGAAATGCTTTCTTGGAAGAGCCAGTTTCCTTACTGTACCTTCATCCAGTCCACTGGCTTGATACTCCTTCAACCACAATTTTCTCCTTAACCCACATGACTTAGTCCTTCATCTCATTAGAAACAGACTTTTTGAGGAAAAGAGTGCATTCAACTAGACAGCTGGAAGAGTCAGTTGCTCTTTGTCTTTCATTTCATTCTTCTCAAGACCTGGCTTACTTCCTTATTCAGCAGTTATAAACACTACATGGAAAGGTTAGCTCCTGTGGGTGTGCCATTAAGCAAATCATTTCTTTTATAAGGATCAGCACAAAGCTGATCCTATGAGGTGGAGGTTAAAGATGTTCCAAATGTCTTAACTTTTCCAAGCTGCTGTACCACTCCATCATCTCACCCCTCACCTCAGTACTCTCCCTCCCGTCTTTGGGTTCTGTAGTTCAGTGCAACATCTCACAGAACTCAAGAACCATATAAAGGAAATGGCTTACATGGTTGTGGAGGCTGAAAGTTCCAAATTCATGGGTCAGGCATTGACTTCTCCCTGGCTCACTGTCTCTGCCCAAAGGCACTCACCTTTCTCACTCAGCCAGGAAGCCTACTGCACCTTTCCTGCTGTGGGTCCCTGCTGCAGGTATCTCCTTCTTTGGTGGTGGTAGGCCCTCTTTTCTGCTCTGGTACTGGTTCTCTTTTAAGGCAAAACTGACCAATCCCCTTGGTAGGCCACAATTACCGTATCATACTATCACCTGGGTGGGATTTACAGGCCCAAGGCTAGAAAGGGCACACACAAAAGTAATTAATCCACTGCAGACGCTGATTACCTCTTGTTGTTCGTTGTGTGCCATGAAGTCTATTGTGACTCAGAGTGACCCTATAGGACAGTGTAGAAGTGGCCCTTAGGGCTTTTTAGGCTATAATCTTAACAGAGCAAATCACCTGGTTTTGTCTCCCATGTTGCTGCTGGGTTTGAACTGCCAACCTTTAGGTTAGCAACCAAGCACTTAACCATTGTACCACCAGGGCTCCTTTGAGGGCCTTTTAGGTATAAATTCTATGAATCTGTCCTCAAGTTCACTGATTCTTTCCTCTGTCATCTCCACTCTATTACTGCACCTATCCAACAAAATTCTTTTCTCATTATTTTATTTTCAGTCCTATAATTTCCATTTACTTCTTTTCTATAACTTCTATTTCTTTGTTAAGATCTATTTTTTCATTTGATTCAAGAGTTTGTAATTGCATGTTGAAGCATTTTTATGATGGCTGCTTTAAAATTCCTGTCAGATAATTTCAACATCTGATTCGATTTGGTGTTGGCATCTGTTGATTGTCTTTTTTCATTCATGTTGTGATATTCTTGGCTCTTGGTTTGATGAGTGATTTTCAGTTGTATCCTGGACATTGTATCTATTATGTTAGAAGACTCTGGGTCCTACTGGAATGTTTTATGTTAGAAGGAACTCACTCTGTTTGACTTCAGCATGCAGGTACTTGCCTACTTCTGTGGCAGCTTAATTTTCGTAGTCTTTGAGGTATTATATTGGTATGACTGATTTGTCTGGTGTTGTGAGGTCTCGCACTGTTTTCTGCTGGTTCTGCCTGAATATGTGGAAAGGAGTTTCCACAGGCCAGACAGCCTGGTGTCCCTTGGTGAGGGAAGGGAGTCTGAGGTCAAAGTGGATAAAGGGTCTTGCCATGCCAGCTATTTGTTATGGTGGGATACTCCCGGCTGGTGCCCCAAGCTACTGGGGCTTAAGTGTTAATTTTCAATAAGGGAATTTGGATCTACCCATGGTGAATATCTGATCTGAAAGATCTCCTAATAGCTGGGTCTACAAAAGACTGTCTAGTCTGTGAAGATATGATCAGAGAAACTCTGCTCAGAGCCTCAGAGAATCCTCCCATCCCCACCATTACAACTTATTTGAGTCTCCTCTGGACACTGGAAAGAAAAATATTTTTAAAAAATAAACTGATACATCGAAAAAACCAAAGCCCATTGCCTTTGAGTCTATTCCTATTCAGAGTGATCCTATAGGACAGAGTAGAACTGCACCATAGGGTTTTCAAGGCTGTAAACCTTTTCTGAAGCAGACTGTCACATCTTTCTCCCATGGAGTGGCTGGTGGGTTCAAACTGCTGACCTTTTGGTTAGCAGCCAAATGTTTAACCACTGTGCCACCACGGCTCCTTGATACAGCCAAGCCAGTACCATATATATATACTGCATCTAAATCTATATGACTTCAGTACAGCGTTAATTTAAAAAAATGCTAATAATAAATTTAAAAAATGGACCTAGTTCTTGTGACATTCCCAAAGCCCTAAGAAAATAATGTAATACACTTATCCAAGAAGACATTCACAAACCAGGCTTTGTTTATATTTTATAGAATAAAAAAGTGAAAGAGTCATAAATCAAAACACAAATTGTATTAGGAAATAAATGTAAGCAGCTGCTATAAAGAGTAAAACTGGCATTCTGAAATGAAATAAAATAGAACAATCTGAAAGACATTACACAATTAGTACATATTTATAATAATAAATGAGGTCAAAAAAGAAGAGAAACCATGACAGGTAAAGAGAGTGCTATGAAAGAAAAGTATCATTTGAGGGACGAGGAACACCATCCATATTATGTTTTAAAAAATCTTCCATCCAAATGACACATGCCTAGAATTCCACTTTCAAAAGGCACAAAGAGAAAGATTGTGAACTAATGAAGGTAACTATAAGCATGGCTCTAAACTCAGGTGTCCAGTAATTCATTATACCCATGTTAAACAGATTCTGGTACAAATGGTTTGCACTTGACTACTAACCTAAAAGTTGGTGCTTCAAACCCACCCAACAGCAACACAGAAGAAAGGCCCGGCAATGTGCTTCCATAAAGGTTTTCGCCGTTGTTGGGTGTCCTTGAGTCAATTTCGACTCGTAGCAACCCCATGCGATGGAGTAGAACTGCCCCATAGGGTCTTCTAGGCTGTAATCTTTATGGGAGCAAATCACCAGGCTTTCAGATTACAACCAAAAAAACCCTGTAGAGCAGTTCTACATTCTGTAACACATGCAGTCACCATGACTCAGAATTGATTCGACAACAACAGGTTTGTTTTTTTTGGTTTTTGTTTTGGTTTATTTAAAAAGTAAAACACACACACACACACACACACAAAAACCCATTTTTTAGACTGTAAATAAGAAGAGTCACAATTGACAAGAAGAAAGCAACTGTGTTGCCTTCTACCTGAAGCTTTTTATTTCAAATTATGTTAAATGACCCATAAGACTGATTAAATTGAAACTTTAATGGGTTGCCTTTATGTTTGAGCATCTTAGTTTTTATGGCTTCTAATTTTAGTTCAGTTTATCTGAACTCTTCTGTGTGCCAGAAAAAGTCAATTTGTATGTTTGTGAGGCTGCAGTGACTTCATCAGTTTTAGAAATTGGACTCAGATCACTCAAAGCTGGAAGAAGTTTCCTCTTATAAAGACTCTAGAGGCAAAGCTCATATGTCAAGAGGGAATAAATCAATAGGATTTCAGAGCCGAGGCCCTATAATTTTTTCAACCTAAAATGTAAGCCCTGGTGATGTAGCGGTTAAGTGCTACGGCTGCTAACCAAAGGGTCGGCAGTTCGATTCTGCCAGGTGCTCCTTGGAAACTCTATAGGGCAGTCCTAATCTGTCTTATAGGGTCACTATGAGTTGGAATCGACTCGATGGCACTGGATTTTTTTTTTTTTTTTTTGGTTTAAAGTGAAAGCCCCAGGGTCAAGTGCGTTTATTTAATCATTATATGTAATATACACTATTATTTTCTTTTGGCTGTTATGCAAATATTGTGGTGCAGTTAATTCCTTAATATGGCCCTTCTAGCCATAGTCTTTGGGACTCCCATACAATGATTGGGTGGGACTATGCAAAAAAGGTGCTTGTGGCCCACCATGGGGATTGGACAGCTTACTGCTAATGCAAACAAGGTGTATGCAACCTGTGATGGTTAAAGTTATGTGTCGACTTGGCTGGGCCATGATTTTCAGTGGTTTGGCAGTTATGTAATGATGTAATTTCACAGTTATTTAATGATGGAGTCACCCTCCATTTTGTGATCTTATGTAATTATCCTCCATTTTGTGATGTGTTGTAAATCTTAGCCTCTATGCCTGTGGTTATGGTCTCATTTGGCAGTAAGTAGTCTGTTATGATAATGAGGCAGGATTAGGATGGGATATATCGTGAGTCATTGTCTTACGCTAATCACTACCCTTACCACCCTTATTCAAGTCACACCCTTATTTGAGTCACACCTTTTATCTTACAAGAGATAAAACTAGAGAGAACTGAGTGAGTGAGAAGAGGCTACTACCACCAAGAAGAAGATATCCATTGGACTTAGGATCCCTGCACTGAGAACCCGCTAGACTCAAGAGGTAGTGAGAGAGTTGAACACTGGAGACAGCACAAAATAGTGAGAAGCAGCAACAGAGAAATGGTGGCAGCGGAATCAGGAGACATGCATGAGACAGCACAGCAGGCTTCCTGGCCCACAGAGCTGAGCTTGCTGGAGGGAGAGAACTGAACTCCTTCAGGCCATGGCTTACTGGCGGAGTGGCATGCCCCTGGCACTTGTTGGAAGAGTTAGGCTTGCCAACCCATGGAGCAAGAAAGCTGAGTGCCTTTGGGCCAATGCTTGTTGGCAGAGTGAGGTGCCTCTGAGCACTTATTGGCAGGGCTAAAGAGCTTTGTAATACTTGCCTGAGCAGGGCAGAGGCTAGGCCAAAGGGCCAAGGGGCTGAGGGGCCAAGAGGCCAAGATTTGAGAGGCCAAGGGCCAGGGAGAGGCCTTCCTGTGAGCATTGCTGAGAAGAGGCCATCCAGATCAAAGAACTGTACCCTGAGTCGTGCCTGATCCTACATTGTAACCTACTAGTTCCCTGATAAACCCCATAACTTTGAGCATACTGTCTGTGAGTTCTGTGTGGCCATTGCAACGAATTATCAAACTCAGCAGAGAAGCAGAGAGTGCTGTGGGAGGGGTGGTGGTTGGTGTCAGAATTGGTTCAAAGACTGTGGAGAGAAGAGGCAAGTCTGACCTCTGCCTCATAGAAATCAGCCTTGGCTGTCGATGCTCATGATTCTCTCTTCCTACTGTGAAGCTAGATGAGGAGGTCAAACGCCTCCAAGCCACCATTTTTACAAATATTTAGAGGTTATTATAAAGGACTGTGGAAACCCTGGTGGCAGAGTGGTTAAGTGCTACGGCTGCTAATCAAGAGGTTGGCAGTTCGAATCCGCTAGATGCTCCTTGGAAAGTCTATCAGGCAGTTCTACTCTGTCCTATAGGGTCGCTATGAGTCGGAATCGACTCGACGGCAGTGGGTTTGGTTTGGGTATAAAGGACTGCACAAGGAGAGACTTGTATTTCTTCTATGAAATAGTTGAGTGTTAATTCACTTTCTTATTGCCTTTTGTTTTTATTTTCATGTGGAAAAGTATTAGAAGTTTCCCAGGCTCATTTTCCCCCACCTGTCATCAGATAGCATGCATTAATAATCTGGTAAGAGAATGTTTTACGAGAGGCTTAACTGAAATTCCTTCAGTTTATTGTATGCCTTTTATCAGCATTAGTCCCATGGACAACTTAAAGCAACTGAAGTTTTTATTTGAAGCATTATACTTTTCTTTCCTTGCCCCCTTTGTTTATTTTCTTTCCATACATGCCCCTATTTCTAAAGCTATATTCTGATATTAGCCCCATCTTCCCCAGTCATGGGTCATACTCAATAACAATGGCTCCTCCCCTATCAAAACTCTCATTCCTAAGTGTCTTGTGTTCTTATCATTATAACATATGAAGTCTTCTTTTTATAACCAAATCTATGTCACAAACTCCTTTCTTAATAACTGTAATTTTTATACCCAATGAGTCAGAAATTATATAGTGCTAAGAATCAACTCGATGGCACCTAACAACAAGAAGTTAATAAGGAACCCTGGTGGCACGGGGGTTAAGCACTGGGCTGCTAACCAAAAGGTTGGTGGTTCTACCCCACCCAGTAGCTCTGTGGGAGAAAGACCTGGCAATCTACTTCCGCACAGATTATAGCTAAGGAAACCCTATGGCGTAGTTCTACTCTGTCACAGGGGGTCTCTGTGAGTCGAAAATTGACTTGACAGGACCTAACAAGAAGAAGCTAATATACATTCCACAATACTTTAGGAAAAGTTGGTATTTTGTTACCCTCAATGAGATCTATATACATGATGGAATAGTAGTGCACTGGAGTATAGCACATTTATTTAGTCTATGCACAATGACTGCTGCGCACTTGCATTTGTGAAAACTTTGCAATAATTGACTTATCGATTAAGATGATTAAGAATCAAAGCCTACACCTTTTTCACGGGTAATTGCTTCAGTTGTTTATTTTCATTTCTTGCTCTGATATTATCCTCTTAGGGATTAGAATAATACACATTTAAAAGATTTGTTGAATGAATTCATGGCCCCATACCTTTCCTGCACAGGGGGCGGTAAAGCCTTTCTTATGTAAAATGCTTTCTGCTGATGTGTAAACTGGCTAACGTGCTATGCTTTCCAGGTAACAAAGTACCCAAACCCAGTTAAAGGGCAGGGCTATTTATTCATTTACTTGTTTATTTATTTTTAGTTTAGTTGTAGGAGGCCATTTAAGAGTGAAATTTATTTTGTGACTATAAAACACTAGAGTAGGCTGATAGACAAATATTGTGTCACCTTTTACTGCTATTGGGATTTATACATGCAATAACTTTCTTCAGGGGTTTTGCAGAAAGACAGGTTACTGGTGGCACGTTTGTGGTTTCCTTCAGGCTGATAAAATCTTTTCCAGACAATCTGGCACTCCCGAATGAGGACAAATAATTTGCCCATCACAGGAACTCTGGGCAGGCCCCAGAAGTACTACAATATGGACTTGACCTTAAAAGGGCAAAAATTCAAGACTCAGAAAGAATATAAAATTAAGATAAATATTGTTGAGATTCTTCAGGGTATATATAGACTTAGAGAGAATATAAAATTAAGATAAATATTGTTGAGATTCTTCAGGGTATATAGAGATCAGTACATTTGTTCTTAAATGCAGTTATCAAGTAACTGGTGATTTAAGAGGTTAGAATTTCCAAATAATGTTGCAAGTTACCTTTGGCCATCTGGAGGTAAGTGATGAAAGATAAGTGATAAACCTTGTGTTCACTTGATCTTTGGTCTTTATGAAGTAATTTGATTTATAACCTTTCCAAAAACGATCACCCCAAGAAGATATAGCAATCCACAAGCCAAATTTAAACCAGAAGGCACTTTACAAGGTTATTGTGTTTTACAAGTCAAAGGTCCTTAAAAAACAAGCTAACAATTACCTGCCCGTATATTCTGGTTTCCATAATACCTGGTAATGACTTTTTAGGCACTCCCCAGTCTATCACTTATATTCCTTTTCGAGTATGTTTTTGAGCTTACTTGTATCTGAGGGGAACTTACTGAGTTTTATTAGAAAGTAATGCTATCTGGGTGAAGAGTGGAATAGTGTTTGCTCTTCTTTTTCTGGGTCGAACTAAGTAAACATTTTTTCAAAAAATCAAAGTTTGAATAAATGGATAGATGATAGACAGATAGAGATATACTGTATTTTTATGCAAACAACGTGTGCCTTCTACATTTGTTTGCCAACCATACTCCCCGAAAGGTATTTTCATAAGCTCTGCTATGTCCATTTTTTTTTTACATGTTTCTGTAAAATATTTTGCAGAACATCCTTATGAAAATACCTGGGGTGGAGGGGGGTGTGGCTGGTAAACAAACATAGAAGACTTTCATTATTTGCACAAAAATATGGTAGGTATTGGTGTTGGTTGGTGTTCAATCTTTTCTGACTCATGGAAATCCCATGTGTGCAGAGTACAACTGCTCCATAGGGTTTTCTGGGCTGTGACTTTTCAGAAGCACTGCCAGGCCTGTCCTCCAAGGAGTCGCTGGGTGGATTCGAATCACCAACCTTTTGATTACTAGTCAAGCGCGTAAATGTTTATACCACCCAGAGACTATATACATATGTGTGTTTTTTTCTAAAATATTTTATGAAATATTAGGCATATTTTATCTTCGATGGCTTCCTTTTGTTTGTGCATAAGTGTTTTGCTAAGCTACTTCTCTGTTGAAAAATAATGAAACTATTGCAGAAGTACTATTAGTTAAAGCAATCATGATTGGTGATTGCTTATTAAATAGGAAAATTTAGTTAAAATGTGGAATTATAAACTCATAATACATATCTTTAAGTACAAACATTAATAAACACAAACCATATAAATTAACTATGCAAGTGCAAGGAGTCCTCTTTGCTTTGCACAATTCTGATATATATACATTCTGTTACCACCATATAAATAAATAATACCCAAGCAGCATGGTTCGAATTTCAGTTACCATGGTATATACTAATTTTGAGTAACTACAAACTATGACCTATTAGGTCTTTAATCTACAAATCACTAAATAAATAATATGTACATCATGATCAGAGATCAATCACATCATTTCTTTCAAAATCTGTCAGTAATTGGTCACTGAGCATCTGTTGTTCAGTTCACCCACAGACGGCACACCACGTAATTGTGTTGCCTCCTTATCTCCCAGTGATAGATGCATGTGGCATTTAAAAACATGGCTAATTAAAAGATAGAATTGGTCAGCAAAGATGAAAGTTCACCAAAGAAACAAAAAGTGACAACACTGGAAGTAGAATTTAATTCAACTATAATTGGAGTTAAGAAATAGCTGACTGTGTGAATGCTGGCACAGCTTCCATTCAAGGTTCTCTGGATATGCAGCCCAGGGAACTTAGTGAAGGCAAACTTACTGACAGAAATGAGGGAAGTAATTACAATAAAACAGATGAGGATGTCACAGATGCCAGCAAAAAAAAAACTTTACATTAAAGGATCTCTCAGAGATATTTCACAAAATTGAAAGCACAAAGGATAAAATGTTGGAAGCTGATGCACACTTAGAAGGGAATATGACAATTCATTCTCTTTCTCTCCCCAATGCCCTATCAATTTTTTATGAATCTCTGAAAGAAAGTTGCATACGACATGTCACTTTCCCCCTAAATATTTTAGTACGTATTTCCTAAGAACAAGGACATGCTTTCACATAATGACAACTCAGCTATCAAACTCAGGAAATGTGTCACTGACTTAATAGTACAATCCACATTCCACAATACATTATCTGCAATCCACATTTCAATTTTGCCAATGGATATAGCAATGTTTTTTTATAAAAATACATTTTTCTTTGTCCAGAGTATAATCCACAATAATTCATTACATCTAATTTTTGTATGCTTTTCTTTAGTCTCTATTTATCTGAATCAGTTCCACTGCCCTACTTTGAAAAGTACAGATCAGTTATTTTGTAGAACATTCTCCAGTTTGAGTTCGTCTAAAGTTTCTTAATGACTAGATTCTTAGTAGCACAGTGGTTAAGCATTTGCCTGCTACACGAAAGGTCGGCAGTTCAAATCCCCTAGTGCTCCTTGGAAATCCTAGGGGGCAGTTCTACTCTACCTTAGAGGGCTGCTGTGAGTTGGAACCAACTTGTCGGCAGTGAGTTGGTTTGGGTTAGACTTAGGTTATGCATTTTTGATAGGAAAGCTACATAAATTATGCTGTGTCTTTCTTAATCCAGGATACATGATGCATATGAAGTTGGTTTATCCCATTATTACTTTAATGTGGTGGCCATCTGTTACCCTCTGTAAAGTTACCATTCTTTCTTTGTAATTAATGAGCATTTTAGTAGGAAGATTCTTTGAGATTGGGTAGATATATTCTTCCTCATCACATTTTCACACACAAGTTTTAGCATTTTTTAAGTTGCCCTGCTGCCTCCAAGTTGTTGTTTATTTTTTTTAAATAACATACTTGTATTAAGATTTTTCAAAGAATTCAACTGAGTTTTAACAGAAACAACTCTCATTTGACAAATTGCATTATTAAAGTAAGAAGTACCTTTAGCCTTAAATAGAAAGACTATAAAATACCACTGATTCTTGACATGCACACAACTCAGTATTGAAAGGAAAAGTGAAAGACAAAACTGAATTCTTAGGCAAATAACACACATCTTCTACATTTGATTGCGTGCTTAGGAAAATACTTCGTGAGGGGAAGGCATGGTCGGCAAGCAAACATACGAGGCATGTTATTTGCATAAAAGTGTGGTACAAACAACTAGACAATTAGTTTTGAACATTTAGTGTATAGTAGATATCATTCAGAAAATTTTACAGAGAAAAATGGGAGTACTGGTTAATCCCACAAATTGGTTCATTAGAGGCTATAAAGATAGGGCCTATATTTTCCAGTAAAATTTCAATTTGAATGTAGTCTTAACTTAATTGCCTTGACTATAATAAATAATACAGTAAGAGGTGGGGCCAAGATGGTGGAATAGACATACACTTCTGGCAAACCCTCTTCCAACAAAGACTCCCCTGAAAAAATAAGTGAAATGAATATATTTATGTTTTTTAGGAGCCCTGAACATCAAAGGCAAAGTTAGAAAATGAACTGAATGGCAGGAGGAGGAAGAGATGTGTCAGAAGTGGAGAGGAGTTACCGGACCGCAAAGCCAGGAGCCCTCAGGCACCATTTCGAGAAGTGGCTGTGGTGGGCTGATACTAGTGCTTGGCTGCAGTTTCCTCAGGGGGGAGCAGCCTGCCACACAAGCCTACTCACACCTCTGGAACCAGAGAAGAATGGCACTTTCGGCAAAATATACTTGTGTATATTTTACTGCATCACACCCTCAAGCCAGCTTCAGAGGCTGATTTCCCTGAGCATGAGATAGGCCCTGTTGAGCACCTAGAGCCATCCTCCCAGCCTTGGAAAAGGAATAAATTAGCAATTGGGGGGAAAGATAATTTGCCAGCTCCACTAACCTGGGGAGCTCAGGACAGAAGCAACTCCTGTCCGGGCATAAACAGTCCATGGACTTTGAGTACCTTTCCACCCCACATGGACCTGTGAGGGCCTATTTCAGGAGAATAGGCCCTTGTTGGCAGACCAAACTCTATCAGCTGTGCAGCGGAGAGGTGGGTGTTTGATGTTTGACACCGCTTTGCCTATTAACCAGGGCCCTCACCTACCCACATCAGGGGCTTAAGGACTGGTGGCTCCACTCAGGTCACCAAGACACCCATGAGAGGGGTCCGAGGATAAATGGTACCTCCCAGTCCATACAACCAAAAACACTGGGTGACCATGGTCTGTCTGAAGAACTCACCCACCTGTATGTTCTAGTGAAGTGGGGCACACTTTCCTCAGAGACACTTGGGCGACAATTCTCAGACCCCTACCTTCTTCGGTCTGTGACCCCCGGCTTCAACCAGATACTGGTACCTACACCAATCACCCCTGCTCCTCTAAGACTGTAGGACAGAGCCCATACCACACACTTGATGATTAGCTACCTGGACACCTGAGCTGAATTCATACAAGAAAAGTGAATGGACTTCTAGACTGATTTACCAGATAACAGCTCTAGCCATCTGGGGACAGGATGTTAGAGCTCCAAAGGTGAAAATAATCAAGCTAGCTCACTCAAGCAACCCATTTGGGCATATCAAAACAAAAAAAGCAAAGAGCTATGATACAGTAAGCAAACATAAAATAAACTAATACAATAACTTATAGATGGCTTAGAGACAACAGTCAGTATCAAGTCACATAAAGAAACAGACCATGATCGCCTCAACAAGCTCTCAAAACAAAGAATCCAGGGATCTTCTGATGAAAGTGCCTTCCTGGAATTATCAGATGCAGAATACAAAAGATTAATATACAGAATCCTTCAAAACATTAGTAAGGAAATCAGACAACATGAAGAACAAGCCAAGGAACACACATATAAAGCAGTTGAAGAAATAAAAATGTTATTCAGGAACATAACGACAAATTTAAAAAGCTGGAAAAATCCATAGAGAGACAGCAATCAGAAACTCAGAAACTCAGAAGGTTACAATAGAATTCAGAATTAGACAACTCGATAGACAGTCAGAGGAGCAGAACTGAGAAAGTGGAAGGCAGAATTGGTGAATTGAAGATAAAGCACTTGGCACCAATACATTTGAAGAAAAATCAGAAAAAAGAATAAAAAAAAAAAACAAAAACAAAGAAACCTTAAGAATCATGTGGGACTCTATCAAGAGAAATAACCTACGAGTGATTGGAGTACCAGAACAGGGAGGGATAACAGAAAATAGAGAAAGAATTGTTGATTTGTTGGCAGAAAACTTCCCTGATGTCATGAAAGATGAGAAGATATCTATCCAAGATACTCATCAAGCTCCACATAAGGGAGATTTTAAAAGAAAGTCATGAAGACATATTATAATCAAATTTGCCAAAACCAAAGATAAAGAGAGAATTTTAAGAGCAGCTGGGGATAAACAAAAAGTCACCTACAAAGGAGAGTCTATAAGAATAAGCTTGGACTACTTGGCAGAAACCATGCAGGCAAGAAGGCAATGAGATGACTTACATAAAAAATTGAATGAAAAAAACTGCCAGCCAAGAATCATATATCCAGCAAAACTGTGTCTCAAATATGAAGGTGAAATTAGGACATTTCCAGATAAACAGAAGTTTAGGGAATTTGTAAAAACCAAACCAAAACTACAAGAACTACTAAAGGGAGTTTTTTGGTTAGAAAATCAATAATATCAGGTATCAACCCAAGACTAGAACACTGGGCAGAACAACCAGAAGTCAACCCAGACAGGGAAATCACAAAAATAAAATCAAGATAAAAAAATGCTCAAAACAGGAAAACAGCGATTTCATTGTGTAAAACAAGGCAACATCAAAAACAGTAAAGAGGGACTAAGAAACGTAGTTGTAGATCTTTCATATGGAAAGGAAGACAAGGTGATACAAAGAAGTAAAATTTAGGTTTAAATTTAGAAAAATAGGGGTAAATATTAAGGTAACCACAAAGGAGACAAACTATCCTATACATCAAAATAAAATACAAGACAAAGATAGAAACTCAGCTGAAAGAAAAACCAACAACAACAACTATAAGGAAAGGACAATATATAAAAGATAAACTACTCAGCACATAAAATCAAGTGGGAAAAAGAAACTGTCAACAACACACACAAAAAAAGACATCAAAATGATAGCACTAAATTCGTACCTATCCATACTTATGCCGAATGTAAACAAACTAAATGCACCAATAAAGAGACAAAGTAGCCGAATGGATTAAAAAACATGATCCATCTATATGCTGCCTACAAGAGACACACCTTAGACTCAGAGACATAAACAGACTAAAACTCAAAGGATGGAAAAAAATATATCAAGCAAACAACAATCAAAAAAGAGCAGGAGTGGCAATATTTATTTCTGACAAAATAGAATTTAAAGTTAAATCCATCATAAAGGGTAAGGAAGGACACGATATAATGATTAAAGGGAAAATCTACCAGGAGGGTATAACCACATTAAATATTTATGCACCCAATGACAGGGCTGCAAGATACATGAAACAAACTCTATCAGCATTGAAAAATGAGATAGACATCTCGACAGTAATAGTAGAAGACTTCAACACACCACTTTGGGTGAAGGGCAGGACATCCAGAAAGAAGCTCAATAAAGGCATGGAAGATCTGAATGCCACAATAAATCAACTTGACCTCATAGATATATACAGAACACTCTACCCAATAGCAGCCAACTATACTTTCTTTTCTACTGCACATGGAAAATTCTCTAGAACAGACCCCATATTAGGTCACAAAGCAAGCCTTAGCAGAATCCAAAACACTGAAATATTACAAAGCATCTTCTCTGACCATAAAGCCATAAAAGTAGAAATCAATAACAGACAAAGCAGGGAAAAGAAATCAAACACTTGGAAACTGAACAAACCCTGCTCAAAAAAGACTGGATTATAGCAGACATGAAGGATGGAAAAAGTAAATTCACAGAATCCAATAAGAATGAAAACACTTCTTATCAGAACCTTTGGGATAAAGCGAAAGCAGTGCTCAGAGGTCAAATATATCAATAAACACACACATACAAGAAGAAGAAAGGGCCAAAATCAAGGACTTATCCCTACGATTTGACCAAATAGAAAAAGAGCAACAAAAGAAACCCTCAGGTAGCAGAAGAAAGCAAATGAGAAAAATTGGTGCAGAATTAAATGAAATAGAAAACAGAAAAAAAAAAAAAAAATTAAAGCGTTAACAAGACCAAAAGCTGGTTCTTTGAAAAAACTAACAAAATTGATAAACCATTGGCCAGACTGACAAAAGAAAAACAGGAGAGGAAACAAACAACCCGAATAAGAAATGAGATGGGTGATATTACAACAGACCCAACTGAAATTAAAAGAACCATATCAGTTTACTATGAAAATTGTAGTCTAACAAATTTGAAAACCTAGAAGAAATGGATGAATTCCTAGAAACACACAACCTATCTAAACTAACACAAACAGAGGTAGAACAACTAAATAGACCCATAACAAAAGAAGAGATTGAAAAGGTAATCGAAAAAACCCCAACAACAACAACAACAAAAAAGCCCTGGCCCAGATGTCTCTGCTGCAGAGTACTATCAAACTTTCAGAGAAGAGTTAACACCACTATTACTAAAGGTATTTCAGAGCACAGAAAAGGACAGAATACTCCTACTCCCTAACTCATTATATGAAGGCAGCATATCCGTGATACCAAAACCAGGTAAAAAAAAAAAAAAAAAGACACCACAAAAAAAGAAAATGACAGACCTATATCCCTCATGAACTTAGATGCAAATATCCTCAACAAAATTCTAGCCAATAGAATTCAATAATATATCAAAAAAATAATTCACCATGAGCAAGTGGGTTTTATACCAGGTATGCAGGGATGCTTCAACATTAGAAAAACAATTAATATAATCTTTTTTATCATATAAATTTTTTTATCATATAAATAAAACAAAAGACAAGAATTACGTGATTCGATCAATTGATGCAGAAAAGGTATTTGACAAAGTTCAACACCCATTCAGGGTAAAAACTCCCAGCAAAATAAGAATAGAAGGAAAATTCCTCAATGTAATAAAGGGCATTTATACAAAGCCAATAGCCAACATCATCCTCAATGGAGAGAGTCTGAAAGCATTCCCCTTGAGATCGGGAACCAGGCAAGGATGCCCTTTATCACCACTCTTATTCAATATTGTTCTGGAGGTCCTAGCCAGAGCAATTAGGCTAGGTAAAGATATAAAGGGCATCCAGATTGGCAAGGAAGACGTCAAAGTATCTCTATTTGCAGATGACATGATCTTATACACAGAAAACCCTAAAGTATCCTCAAGAAAACTACTGAAATAGAAGAGGTCAGCAGAGAATCAGGATACAAGATAAACATACAAAAATCAGTTGGACTCCTCTACACATACAAAAAGAATATCAAAGAGGAAATCACCAAATAAATACAATTTACAGTCACCCCCAAGAAGATAAAATACTTAGGAATAAATCTTACCAGAGATGTAAAAGGCTTATACAAAGAAACTACAAGACACTTCTGGAAGAAACCAAAAGAGACCTATGTAAGTGGAAAAACATACCTTGCTCATGGCTAGGAAGGGTTAACATTGTAAAAATGTCTATTCTACCAAAAGTGGTCTATAGATTTTGTGCAATTCTGATCCAAATTCCAACGACATTCCTTAATGAGATGGAGAAGCAAATCACCAACCTCATATGGAAGGGGGAGAGGTCTCGGATAAGTAAAGCATTACTGTAAAAGAAGAACAAAGTGGGAGGCCTCACTCTACCTGATTTTAGAACCTATTATACCACCACAGAAGTCAAAACAGGCTGGTACTGGTACAACAACAGATCCACAGACCAATGGAACAGAATTGAGAATCCAGACTTAAATCCAGCCGCATAGGAGCAGTTGATATTTGACAAAGGCCCTAAATCAGTTAAATGGGGAAAAGAGCCTTTTTAACAAATGCTGCTGGCGTAACTTGTATTCATCCACAAAAGAAATAAAACAAGACCCATACCTCACTCCATGCACAAAAACTAACCCAAAATGATCAAAGACTTAAATATAAAATCTAAAACAATAAAGATAATGGGAGAAAAAATAGGGACAATGTTAGGAGCTCTAATACATGGCATAACAGTATACAAGACATTACTAACAATGCAGAAGAGAAGCTAGACGACTGGGAGCTCCTAAAAATCAAACACCTATGCTCATCCAAAGACGTCACCAAAAGAGTAAAAAGATTATCTACAGACTGGGAAGAAGTTTTTAGCTATGATATTTCCTATCAGCACCTGATCTCTAAAATCTACATGATACTGGAAAAACAACTACAAAAAGACAACCCAATAAAAGATGGGCAAAAGTATGAACACACACTTCTCTAAAGAAGACATTCAGGTAGCTAACAGATACATGAGAAAACGCTCTCGATAATTAGCCTTTAGAGAAATGCAAATGAAAACTACAATCAGATTCCATCTCACTCCAACAAGGCTGGCATTAACCCAAAAAACACAAAAGAATAAATGTTGGAGAAGTTGTGGAGAGACTGGAACACTTATATACTGTTTGTTGGAATGTAAAATGGTACATCTACTTTGGAAATGGATTTGGTACTTCCTTAAAAAGCTAGAAATAGAACTAGCATATGATCCAGCAATCCTACTCCTTAGAATATATCCTAGAGAAATAAGAGCCTTTATACGAACAGATATATGCACACCCATGTTCACTGCAGCACTGTTTACAATAGCAAAAAGATGGAAGCAACCAAGGTGCCCATCAATGGATGAATGGATAAATAAATTATGGCATATTCCCACAATGGAATACTATGCATTGATAAAGAACATTGATGAATCCATGAAATATTTCATAACATGGAGGAATCTGGAAGGCATTATGCTGAGTGAAATTAGTCAGTTGCAAAAGGACAAATATTGTATAAGACCACTATTATAAGAACTTGAGAAATAGTTTAAACAGAGAAGAAAATATTCTTTGATGGTTACGAGGAGAGGGGAGGGAGAGAAGGAGGTAGAGTGGTATTCACTAATTAGATGATAGCTAAGAACTACTTTAGGTGAAGGGAAAGAAAACACACAATACAGGAGAGGTCAGCACAACTGGACTAAACCAAAAGCAGTTTCCTGAATAAACCGAATGCTTCGAAGGCCAGCGTAGCAGGGGCAGGGGTCTGGGGACCATGGTTTCAGGAAACATCTATGTCAATTGGCTTAATAAAATCTACTAAGAAAACATTCTGCATCCCACTTTGGAGAGTGGCATCTGGGGGTCTTAAACGCTAGCAAGCAGCCATCTGAGATGCATCAATTGGTCTCAACTCCCCTGGATCAAAGGAGAATGAAGAACATCAACGACACAAGCTAATTACGAGCCCAAAACACAGAAAGGGCCACATAAACCAGAGACTACATCAGCCTGAGACCAGAAGAACTAGATGGTGCCCGGCTACAACCGATGACTGCCCTGACAGGGAACACAACAGAGAACCTCTGAGGGAGCAGGAGAACAGTGGGATGCAGACCCCAAGTTCTCATAAAAAGACCAGACTTAATGGTCTGACCCAGACTAGAAAGACCCTAGTGGTCATGGCCCCCAGACCTTCTGTTAGCCCAGGACAGGAACCATTCCAGAAGCCAACTCTTCTGACAGGGATTGGACTGAATAATGGGGAAAGAAAAAGATGCTCGTGAAGAATGGGCTTCTTGGATTGAGTAGACACTTGAGACTATGTTGGCATTTCCTATCTGGAGGGGAGATGAGAGGGCAGAGGGGATCAGAAGCTGGAAGAATGGACAGGAAAAGAGAGAGTTGAGGGAAGGCGTTGGGTGTCTTATTAGGGAGAGAGCAATTAGGAGTGTATAACCCAGTGCCGTCAATAGCAAGGTATATATAAATTTTTGTATGAGAGACTGGCTTGATTTGTAAATCATCTCTTAGACACAATAAAAACCAAGAAAACAATAATACAGTAAAACCTCCAAAATCTGGAATCTGTGTAAAGCAGAAACCTGTCAGGGAATGAAAACTCAAATACCTTCAGCTAAAACGAGTGATAGAAAAGTGGTAAGGCTGTACCCAGTCAAAGGCAGAAAATTTGAGAGGCTGGGAAAAACAAGGTAGTCCCATTGACTTTCAGCTCTCACAAATTTCACTGTATTTTCATTTACTCTAAATCATGGGGCAGGACTTCCAGAATGATAAATTAAGAAGCTCAGCAGTCTTTCTTCCCAGAAAAACAATTTAATTGATGAAAATTATGTGGAAGAATCATTTAAAATCTCTAGAAATTGTCTTAAGGGCGTACAAAAATGGAGAAGCATATATTCAAGAAAATCTACTACCTCTCAGCAGGAACAGAGTCTGTGGCATTTGAGCCACAATTCACCGCATTAGCAGCACCCATCCTTTGAGCTCCATGTTATGGATGCTCTCTTCCAGGCATGTGCAACTGAGAGACCAAGGCTCCCTCTCCTGCTAGCTCCCATTCTAGGACTAAGGTTTTATCCTGGGATGGACAGGCTTCTAGTAGTTCTCATTTCTCTTCTTCTACCTTCATGTTGCAGAAGCTCTATTCTAGGCAGGTGCAGCTGAGAGGATCAGGCATTCATTCCTGTACCAATCTTCCACTTCTAGGGTGAGGGCTGTAACCCAGGTGTGGTAGTCCGAGAATACTGGACTCGTTGTTACAGGTACCCCTGCCTCAGTTTACTCATAGGGTGGAAGTTCCATGTAAAGGTTCCCTGAACCTTGTTCCCAGTTATAGAGTGGAAATGTCGCTTTAAGTAAAGTGGGCCCACGCCCCCAACTATAGTGCAGTGGTGCAGGGGTTCTGCCCAGTGGGAAAGGCAGGCCATAAAAACAAAGAGCTCTGCAGTGGTGCCTTCAAAGAGCTCTGCCATCTGAAACAGAGACTGTAGCACTCTATGCCTAAGAGCATTTTCAAAAATAATACAGATACTGGTAGAGAACAATTAAGAGAATTATGGTAGCTCCATGATACAAGGAAAACAGCATAGCAGCCGTAAGTTTAATAGAACCAGAGAAAGAGAAGAGCCCTCTTGCGATCACAGTTAATTCCAGGGTTGGGAAAGCTGTGCACATGTACTTTGACAAACACACTCAGGAGTAATCAGACCTGTACGTGGGGCAGATTAAACCATTCTCTAAGTCACATCTGGACCCATCAACAGAGGGGAGCCTCTGTGTGTGTTGGGGTGGGGGACATCAGCTAGCTAAAAGATAAAAACCAGTGGTGTGTGTGTGAGGCACATTGTTGTTTTGTTCTGTGGAATCGATACTGACTCAAAGTGATCCTTAGGACAGAGTAGAACTGCTCCATAGGGTTTCTTAGGCTACAATCTTTATGGGAGCAGATCACCAGGTAGGTTAGAACTGCTGCAGTCAAGCACTTAACCATTGCACTACCAGAGCTCCTTAGAGGCTACACAGTGCTGGGCCAATAGACTTCACAGAAGTAGTTCAGCCCATTCACTTAACAAATAAACAAGCAAATGATCACCAAAAAATCACCCCGACAACAACTCAAGGAGGAATCACATCAAAGATTATTACAATATATACATAAATTATCCAGTTGTCAACAACAACAAAAATTAGACATTAACATGCCAGTAATTTAGAAACAATGAGAAACAAGAAAATATGGCCCATAAAAGCAAAGAGATTCGACTAGTAAATTAAAAAACTACCCACAAAGATAAGCCAAGGTCCAGATGGCTTCAGCAGTGAATTTTACCAAACATTTAAATAAGAAATAATACTAATCCTTCACAAACCTCCCTAAAAGTAGAAGAGACACTTCCCAACTCATTCTATGAGGTCAATATTATTACCCTGACATCAAATCCAGACAATGATAGCACCAAAAAAAAAAAAAAAAAAACTACTGACAAATATCCCTTATGAATATAAATGTAAAAACCCTGAACAAAATACTAGCAAGGCATATACAGCAATAGAAAAAAGAGTTATACACCATGACCAAGCAGGTAATGTTAAGGTTGATTGAACATGCAAAAATTAATTAATATACTGTATTAATAGAACAAAGGAGAAAAATTATATAGAATAAAGGAGAAAAATTATATGATAAACCCAATATATTTTATATTTGACAAAATCCACTACTATGTCCTCATAAAAATGCCCAAAAAGCTAGAACTAGAAGGAAACTTTCTTAACATGATAAAGAGAATCTATGAAAAACCCTTAGCTAACACTGCATTTAATGGCAAAAGACTGACATACTTTTTCGATAATCAGGAAATAGAGAAGGATGCCATTCTCACTACTTCTTTTGAACATTTAATGGAGATTGTAGCTAGGGCAATTAAAACCCAAACCAAACCCACGGCTGCTGAGTTGATTCCCACTCACAGCAACCTTATAGGACAGAATAGAACTGCCCCATAGGGCTTCCAAGCAGTGCCTGGTGGATTCCATCTGTTGACCTTTTGGTTAGCAGCCATACCTTTCAACCACTACACCACCAGGGTTTCTGGGGCAATTAGGCAAGATAAAAAAATAAGGCATTCAGACTGGAATTGAAGAAATAAAATATCTCTATTTGAAGATGGCATGATCTTATATATAAAAAATTCTAAGGAAGCCACAGAATATTAAAACTAATAAATGAGTTCAGTAGGGTTGCAGAATATAAGACTAGTATATCAAAATCTATACACTAGTCATTAACAATCTGCAAATTAACAATTCTATTTACAACACTACCAAAAAGAATAAAATAGGTAAGTTTTAACTGATAAAGTGAAAGATTTGTACTCTGAAAACTACATACATTGTTGAAAAAATTAAAGAAGAGCTGAATAAATGGAAAGACATCTCATGCTCAAATTGGAAGACCTAATATTGTTAAAATGGCACTATTCCTCTAATTTGATGTATAGATCAATGTAATCTTTATTAATTTCCTCCCTGGCATCTTGTAGAAATTGACAGGCTGATGCTAAAATTTGTATAAAAGTGCAAAGGACCAGAAGAGCAAAAACAATCTCGAAAAAGAAGAACAAAATGGAAGACTCACACTTACTTATTTCTAAAATTACTACAAAACTTATAATAATCAAGACAGTATGATACTAGTACAAGAATAGGCTTAAAGATCGCTGATATAGAATTGAAAGTCCAGAAATAAGGCCTTACATTTATAGTGAAATGATTTTTGGTAAGGATGCTAAGTAAAGAATAGTCTTTGTGAAATGGTATCGGGACAACTGGACATCCCTTCTCTCCGTCATTCACAGGTTGTGAAATGGTACTGGGACAACTGAACATCCCTCCTCTCTGTCATTTACAGGTTGTGAACCCTGAGAAGTCACTTAATCTCTCTGTGGCTCAGCTTCCTCATTTGTAAAATGGAGGTAATAGTAGTCAATTTTCTCATAGTGCTCACTCAGGATAGGTGCACAGTGACTATACAAGCTAACCAAAAACAAGCAAACAAATAAAAATAAATAAACTCATTGCCATTGAATCAATTTCAACTTATAGAGACCCTATAGGACAGAGTAGAACTGACACATAGGGTTTCCGAGGAGTGGCTGGTGGATTCAAACTGCCAGCATCTTGGTTAGCATCCGAGCTCTTAACCACTGTGCCACCAGGGCTGCACACAAGGTAAAGTAGGCAGTAAAAAAGACTACATATTATATGATTCCATTTACATGAAATGTCCAGAATAGGCACATCCATAGGAATAGAAAGTAGATTAGTGCTTCCTTACGGCTGGGTGCAGGATGGTGTGGAATGGGGTATGGGAGAAAGGAGAGTGCCACTGTATGGTTACAGGATTCTCCTAGGGGAGATGGAAATGTTTTAAAGACATATTGTAGTAATGGTTGCATAATCCAGTGAATATATTGAAAGACACTGAATTGCACACCTTGAATGGGTACATTGTATAATACTTGAATTATATCTCAATAAAACAGTTCAAGAATTCAACTGTTAATTAAAAAAACAATTACTAACACTATTAAACATTCATTATGTGCCAGGTACTCACTATTCTAGTTGAGAGATATATTTACATAATCTCCATGTAATCCTCACTGCAAACACTATGAGGAAGTTAATTATTATCCCCGTTTTCATTATGAGCCTGCAAGTGATGACTACAGCCTTCAGGATGGATCACACCTCAACATAAAGAAAACAAAAATACTCACAACTGGATCAATAAGCACAATCATGATAAATGGGGAAAAGATTGAAGTTATCAAGAATTCCATTTCACGTGGACCCACCATCAACACCCACGGGAGCAGAAGTCACAAAATCAAATGACATATACTGCATTGAGCAAATATGCTGCAAAAGACCTCTTTAAAGTATTAAAAAGCAAAGACTGTACTTTGAGGACTAAAGTGCACCATGACATTTTCAATCATCTCATATGCCTGCGAAAGTTCAAAAATGAATAAGGAAGGCTGTAGAAGAATTGATGCATTTGAATTATGGTGTTGGCAAATATGGACTATACTGTGGACTGCAAAAAGAACAAACACGCCTGTCTTGGAAGAAGTACAGGCAGAATGCTCCTTAATAGTGAGGACGAAAAGATTTTGTCTCACTTGCTTTGGACATGCTATCAGGAGGAACCAGTCCATGGAGAAGGACAGCATGCTTGGTAATGAGTCAGCAAAAAAGAGCAAGACCCTCAACAAGATGGACCGACACAGTGGCTGCAACAAAGGGTTCCACCACAGCAATGATTGTGAGGATGGTGCAGCACCAGCTAGTGTTTTGTTCTGTTATACATACAAAGTCATCACGAGTCAGAACTGACTTGACAGCACCTAATAACAATAACAACAACAACAAGTACTGGGGGACGATGGAAGTTGTGAACTCAGATACTCCGGATTCTTGAGCCACCTTCTGAACCAGCACGCTACACAATCTCTAGTACAATGAAACTGGGAGGTGTCCCAGGTTTCCTGAGTCCCCAGGGTCCTTTCTCCCATATCGGGGCACTTGTGCAGTGGACAAAATTCTAATATTTTGATTTATTTTTTATATGTTTTAGTAATACATGTGGTGGTGATATAACATTCTCGTAAAACTGGTTTACTGCTGTGATACATAAATAGCAGAGAAGGTGGGGGAAAAGCAGGCTCGTAGACTCAGAGGACGTTTTAGACATCTGGAAGAGGATAAAATTAATTCAACTGAAGCTTTTTGTTGTAAGTAAAAAATCTGTGCTATATTTTGGTTGAGAACAATTTTTAATTGAATTAAATTACCATTCTTGGCCTCTGAGGCAAGAGGAAACAACACAGCCTGCCCTCTGCCTTCAGCAGTTTTCTGTGCACAAACTTGAAAAACAAGGGGAAAGGAATTTTTGTAATTGAGGTGAGGAGACCCTGGCCTCAGTGACCCTAACATTGCAGCAATGAGGAAAATGACTTAAAAGTATTTTTTGAAAATGCTGATTTGCAATGTAGAGCTAATGAAGAGGAGCTAAATTGTTCCCACATGTTCTATAAAACAGTCATCCATAGCCCTAGCATTCTCCCTAATTGTGTATACTTGGAATCTAGTCATTGCTATTTTTATCCACTATGCATTTTTCCCCTCTTCATTGTGATTCACTGTACGCTTTCCTCGGAGCAAATATAATTTGAGATTGAAATAGCCCCATTGGGAATGCTAACATTAAGCATGAGCTAGTTTTTGATACAGACTATATGTTATAATTTAAGTGGAGTAACAGTTTTATAATCTTCACTGGCTTAGTTAGGCAGAGAACTGAGCAGGACGGTCAGGCAGGTAGAGAAAAGTCTTGTGATTCAGTAAGGCTGGGAGTAGACTCCAGATGGAGGCTCCTAAATGTGTCCACATTGGCTGGAGACAAAGCATTCATTCATTGTTCATTAAACATGCACTGCACATTTTAAGGTGCTTCTTCACTTCGTCCCAGTTTCCATGTCCTATTATAAAGACTTCAGCTTAAGCATCAATTTCTTTTATGAAGCATATCCTTATTGTCCCTGTTAGAGTGATGTCTGTCTACCCTCCAACTCAAAGAACATTTATTATTTGCCTCCCTCGTCATTTGGTCCTTGGTGAAGGCTACCTAGTATTGGTGCTACTCTTTAATATATCCTGTATGTTCATTAGGTTTCTTTAGTGTGATTTTTAAAAATAGTATTTTATTGTATTTTTGGTGGAAGTGTACACAGCAAAACATGTTACCATTCAGTAATGCCTACACATACTGCTCAGTGACATTGGCTACATTTTTCACATTGTAACGACATTCTCATTTCCTTTCTAGATATTCTGTTCACATTGACCTAGTCTCATACCCTCCCATCTGTGTCTTAGAGTACAGTAGCTCCTCCCACCCAATCTGTGGGGGAATACATTCCAAGATCTCCAGTGGATGCCTGAAACTGTGGATAGTACCAAACCTTATATATACTATTTTTTTCCTATACATACATACTTATGCTAAAGTTTAATTTATAAATTAGGCACAGTAAGTGGTGAAGCGGTTAAAGTCCTCAACTGCTATCGGAAAGATTGGAGGTTCGAAACCACCAGTACCTCTGCAGGAGAAAGATGTGGCAGTCTGTTTTCAGAGAGATTTAAAGCCTTGGAAACTCTATGGGGTCAATATGAGTTGGAATGGATTCAAAGCAGTGGATAAGAGATTAACAACAATAATAAAATAGAACAATTATAACAATATACTGTGATAAAATTTATGTGAATGTGGTCTCTCTCTCAAAACATCTTATAAGTAGAGAACCTTCACCTTTTCATTTATAGGAAGCACTTTACAGTTTCTTTTTGGCATATCTGAATTGCCAGCATCGCTACTCTTGCACTTTGGGGCCATTATTAAGTAAAATAAGGGTTACTTGAACACAAATACTGCAATACCACAACAGTTATCTGATAACCCAGATGGCTACTAAGTGACTAACAGGTGGGTAGCCTGTACAGATAGGCTGGACAAAGGGATAATTCACGTCCTGGGTGGGACGGAGTGGGATGCTGTGAGATTTCATCACACTACTCAGAATGGTGTGCAATTTAAAACGTATAATTTGTTTTTCCATTTAATATTTTCGGAGTGCGGTTGATCACAGGTAACTGAACAACGGAAAACAGAACTGTGGATAAGGGAGGACTAATGTATTTCCTGAGCATTTGGTATCATATATGGTAGACAATTTTTTGAAAGTACACAGTACTCAAGGGTGATATTCATTACTTTACAAGCTAACCTGATATTTAGCTAAAATGTTACTTGAGGGGATAGTTTAGGCTCAAGGAATAACAAATATCTCAGAGTAATTGTCTTCGGGATTCCCCCTGTCTCAGGAAATCCAGTAAGCCCAAATTTTTTTCTTTTTTTTTGATTAACACAGACATTTTATGTTGTCGTGTTGTTGCGTGCTGTAGAGTTGATTCCAACTCCTAGTGACCTGATAGGACAGAGTAGAACTGTCCATATGGTTTCCTATGATGTAATATTTATGGGAGCAGATCTCCAGGTCTTTTCTCCTGCAGACTGACTAGTGGATTTGAACTTCTGTCTAACCTTTCGGTTAGCAGCCTAGCTCTTAATCACTGCATCACCAAGGCTCTCTCTCTATGTATTCTATTACACAATGAACTTATTAAAGACATATTTTAAGCAGCCAAAATCTCTAATGAGTAGGACAAATACATATAGTGAAATACTGTGCACTGAGAGACAGTGCTGCTGTAGAACAATATTAACAATATTAATAACATCCAAAAATTAATCTTCATGCTGTAAAGTCTAAATCCAAGTTCCAATAAGAGCAGAAATATCTATCTAACCTACCTACCTACCCACATACCTACATATCTATTTATATCTAGATAATTTTATCTCTGTCTCTATCATCTTTAGCATTCCTAACCCTATCAAGACAGATAGGGACCGGGGAGGATCTATATGGCTAGTGTGATTGTATAAAACATTAGTTTGTTCTTTGTATTGTTGAATGAAATTATGAAACAATCCTGAAATGGACAAAAAATGATTACTGGGTATCCTGTCTAGCACACATTTTCTGATTATCTCTGTCTTCCATTATCTTTGAGCTATTTTACAGCTCTGTTCATTGTTGTAAACTGATATAATGAAAATGGTACTTGTCCATTAAAGGTCAAATAAACTCTGGAAGAGATGCAACTTATTATTTCTCTGCGATTTTATATTTCTTTGTAAATTACTTTTCTGATTGCATATAAGTGTGTGTTTTTTGAATTCTCCTTTGACTGGTCACAATATTGTACAAGTCCACTCATTATTATCATTTTTTTTATCGTGCTTTAAGTGAAAGTTTACAAATCAGTCAGTCTCTCATACAAAAATTTATATGCACCTTGCTACGTAAGCCTAATCGCTCTCCCCATAATGAGACAACACCTTCCTTCTCTCCACCCTGTATTCCTCATGTCCATTCAGCTGGCTTCTGAGCCCCTCTGCCTTCTCATCTCCCCTCCAGACAGGAGCTGCCCACATAGTCTCATGTGTCTACTTGAGCCAAGAAGCTCGCTCCTCACCTGTATCATTTTCTATCCTATAGCCCAGTCCAAACCCTGCCTGAAGAGTTGGCTTTGGGAATGGTTCCAATCTTGGGCTAACAGAAGGTCTGGAGATCATGACCTCCGGAGTCCGTCTAGTCTCAATCAGACCATCCAGTCTGGTCTTTTTACGAGAATTTGAGGTCGGCATCCCACTGTTCTCCTGCTCCATCAGAGATTCTGTGTTGTGTTCCCTCTCAGGGCAGTCATCCGTTGTAGCCAGGCCCAGTCTAGTTCTTCTGGTCTCAGGCTGATGTAGTCTCTGATTTATGCAGCCCTTTCTGTCTCTTGGGCTCATAATTACCTTGTGTCTTTGGTTGTTCTTCATTCTCCTTTGCTTCAGGTGGGTTGAGACCAATCGATGCATCTTAGATGGCTGCTTGCTAGCATTTAAGAACTCCAAACGGGGCATCAGGATTGGAGGAAGACTCGTTAACAACCTGCGTTATGCAGATGACACAACCTTGCTTGCTGAAAGTGAAGAGGACTTGAAGCATTTATTAATGAAGATCAAAGACCACAGCCTTCAATATGGATTGCACCTCAACAGAAAGAAAACAAAAATTCTCACAACTGGACCAATGAGCAACATCATGACGAATGGAGAAAAGATTGAAGTTGTCAAGGATTTCATTTTACTTGGATCCACAATCAACAGCCACGGAAGCAGCAGTCAAGAAATCAAAAGATGCACTGCATTGGGTAAATCTGCTGCAAAGGACCTCTTTAAAGTGTTGAAGAGCAAAGATGTCACCCTGAAGACCTAAGGTGCGCCCGATCCAAGCCATGGTATTTTCAGTTGCATCATATGTGTGTAAAAGCTGGACAATGAATAAGGAAGACAAAAGTAGAACTGAAGCCTTTGAATTGTAGTGTTGGCGAAGAATATTGAATATACCATGGACTGCCAAAAGAACAAACAAATCTGTCTTAGAAGAAGTACAACCGGAATGGTCCTTAGAAGCAAGGATGGCGAGACTGTGTCTTACATACTTTGGACATGCTGTCAGGAGGGATGAGTCCCTGGAGAAGGACATCATCCTTGGCAGAGTACAGGGTCAGTGGAAAAGAGAAAGACCCTCAACGAAGTGGATTGACACAGTGGCTGCAACAATGAACTCAAGCATAACAACGATTATAAGGATGGCTCAGGACCAGGCAGTGTTTCGTTCTGTTGTGCATAGGGTCGCTATGAGTTGGAACTGACTTGATGGCACCTAACAACAACAACAGGCTGATGTAGTCTCTGGTTTATGTGGTCCTTTCTACCTCTTAGGCTCATTATTACATCGTGTCTTTGGTGTTCTTCATTCTTCCTTGCTCCAGGTGGGTTGAAACCAATTGATGCATCTTAGATGGCTGCTTGCTAGGGTTTAAGACCCCAGACACCACTCCCCAAAGGGGGATGCAGAATGTTTTCTTAATAGATTTTATTATGCCAATTGACTTAGATGTCTCCTGAAACCATGGTCCCCAAACCCCTGCCCCTGCTATGCTGGCCTTTGAAGCGTTCAGCTTATTCAGGAAACTTCTTTGCTTTTGCTTTAGTCCAGTTTTGTTGACCTCTCCTGTATTGTCTATTGTCTTTCCCTTCACCTAAAATAAAACTTATCTACTATCTAATTAGTGAATACCCCTCTCCCTCCTTCCCTCCCTCCCCCCTCGTGACCATTAAAGAATATCTTCTTCTCTGTTTAAACTATTTCTTCAGTTCTTATAATAGTGGTCTTATACAATATTTGTCCTCTTGCAACTGACTAATTTCACTCAGCATAATGCCTTCCAGGTTCCTCCATGTTATGAAATGTTTCATGGATTCATCAATGTTCTTTATCGATGCCCAGTATTCCATTGTGTGAGTGTACCATAATTTATTTATCCATTCATCCGTTGATGGGCACCTTGGTTGCTTCCATCTTTTTGCTATTGTAAACAGTGCTGCAATGAACATATATCTGTTTGTGTAAAGGCTCTTATTTCTCTAGGATATAGTCCAAGGAGTGGGATTGCTGGATCATATGGTAGTTCTATTTCTAGTTTTTTAAGGAAGTGTCAAATCCATTTCCAAAGTGGTTGTACCATTTTACATTGCCACTAGCAGTGTGTAAGTGTTCCAGTCTCTCCACAACCAATCCAACATTTATTATTTTGTGTCTTTTGGATTAATGCCACCCTTGCTGGAGTGAGATGAAATCTCACTGTAGTTTTGATTTGCATTTGTCTAATGGGTAATGATCATGAGCATTTCCTCATGTATCTGTTAGCAGCCTGAATGTCTTCTTTAGTGAAGTGCCTGTTCATATACTTTGCCGATTTTTTAATTGGGTTTTTTGTCTATTTGTGGTTGAGTTTTAGCAGAATCATGGAGATTTTAGAGATCAGGCGCTGATAGGAAATGTCATAGCTAAAAACTTTTTCCTGGTCTGTAGGTAGTCTTTTTACCCTTTTGGTGAAGTCTTTGGATGAGCATAGGTGTTTGATTTTTAGGAGCTCTCAGTCATCTGGTTTCTCTGCTGCATTTTTAGTAATATTTTGTATACTGTTTATGCCATGTATTAGGGCTCCTAACCTTGTCCCTATTTTTTCTTCTGTGATCTTTATTGTTTTAGATTTCATATTTAGGTCTTTGATCCATTCTGAGTTAGTTTTTGTGTATGGTGTGAGGTATGAGTCTTGTTTCATTTTTTTTTTTTTTTTGTGGATGAATACCAGTTATGCCAGCGCCATTTGTTAAAAAGACGGTCTTTTCCCCAATTAACTGACTTTGGGCCTTTGTCAAATCTCAGCTGCTCATATGTGGATGGACTTATGTCTGGATTCTCAATTCTGTTCCATTCGTCTGGGAACTGTTGTTGTACCAGTACCAGGCTGTTTGGACTACTGTGGAGGTATAAAAAAAATATAGTAGGTTCAAAAATAATGTAGAGTGAGGTCTCTCACTTTGTGCTTTTTCAATAATGCTTTACTTATCCAAGGTCTCTTGCCCTTCCATATGAAGCTGGTGATTTGTTTCTCCATATCATTATAAAATGTTGTTGGAATTTGTATCAGAATTGCATTGTATCTATAGATGGCTTTTGGTGGAATAGACATTTTTACAATGTTAAGTCTTCCTATCCGTGAGCAAGGTATGTTTTTCCACTTACCTAGGTCTCTTTTGGTTCCTTGCAGTAGTGTCTTTTAGTTTCTTTGTATAGGTCTTTTATGTCTCTGGTAAGATTTATTCCTAAGAATTTTATATCTTCTTGGGGGCTACTGTAAATTGTATTGATTTGGTGATTTCTTCTTCGATGTTCTTTTTTTTGGTGTAGAGGAATCCAACTGATTTTTGTATGTTTATCTTGTATCCCGATACTCTGCTGAACTCTTGTATTAGTTTCAGTAGATTTTTTTGAGGATTCTTTAGGGTTTTCTGTATAGAAGATCATGTCATCTGCAAACAGACATACTTTTATTTCTTTCTTACCAATCTGGATGCCTTTTATTTCTTTATCTAGCTTAATTGCTCTGGTTAGGACCTCCAGCACGATGTTGAATAAGAATGGTGATAAGTGGCATCCTTGTCTGGTACCCGTTCTCAAGGGGAATGCTTTCAGGCTCTCTCCATTTAGGACGATGCTGGCTATTGGCTTTGTATAAATGTTTATTATGTTGAGGAATTTTCCTTCTATTCCTATGTTGCTGAGAGGTTTTATTGTGAATGGGTGTTATACTTTGTCAAATGCCTTTTCTGCATCAGTTGATAAAATCATATGGTTCTTGTCTTTGGTTTTATTTATATGGTGGATTACATTAATTCTTTTTCTAATGTTGAACCATCCCTGCATACCTCGTATGAATCCCACTTGGTCATGTTGAATTATCTTCTTGGTATGTTGTTGAACTCTAGTGGTGAGAATTTTGTTGAGTATTTTTGCATCTAAGTTCATGAGGGATATAGGTCTGTAATTTTCTATTTTTGTGGTGTCTTTAGCCGGTTTTGGTATCAGGGATATGCTGGCTTCATAGAATGAGTTTGGGAGTATTCTGTCCTTGTCTGTGCTCTGAAATACCTTTAGTGCTAGTGATGTCAAGTCTTCTCTGAAAGTCTGGTAGAACTCTCCAGTGAAGCCATCAGAGCCAGGGTTTTTTGTTGTTGTTGTTGTTGTTGGGATTTTTTTCAGTACATTTTCAATCTCTTTTTTTGTTATGGGTCTATTTTGTTGTTCTACCTCTGTGTTAGTTTAGGGAGGTAGTGTGTTCCTAGGAATTCATCCATTTCTTCTAGGTTTTCAAATTTGTTAGAGTATGATTTTTCAGAGCAGTTATCCGATATGATTCTTTTAATTTCACTTGGGTTTGTTGTAGTATCGCCCATCTCATTTCTTATTCAGGTTGTTTCCTGTTTTTCTTTTGTCAGTCTGGCCAGTGGTTTATCAATTTTGGTCTTGTTAACACTTTCAATTGTTTTTCTGTTCTCTAATTCATTTAATTCTGCTCTAATCTTTATTATTTGTTTTCTTCTGTTGCCTGACAGTTTCTTTTGTTGCTCTGTTTCCATTTGTTCAAGTTGTAGGGACAGTTCTTTGATTTTGGCCTTTTCTTTTTGTATGTGTGCATTTATTGTTAGAAATTGACCTCTGAGCACTGCTTTCACTGTGTCCCAAAGGTTCTGATAGGGAGTGTTTTAATTCTCATTGGATTCTATGAATTTCTTTATTCCATCCTAAATGTCTTCTATAACCCAGTCTTTTTTGAGCAGGGTATTATTCAGTTTCCAAGTACTTGATTTCTTTTCCCTGGTTTTTCTGCTCTTGATTTCTACTTTTATGGCCTTATGGCCTGAGAAGACGCTTTGTAATATTTCGATGTTTTGGATTCTGCAAAGGCTTGTTTTATGACCTAAATATATGGTCTATTCTAGAGAATGTTCCATGTGTACTAGAAAAGAAAGTATACTTGGTTCCTGTTGGGTGGAGTGTTCTGTATATGTCTATGAGGTCAAGTTGTTTGATTGTGGCATTTAGATCTTCCATGTCATTATTGAGCTTCTTACTGAATGTCCTGTCCTTCACCAAAAGTGGTGTGCTGAAGTCTCCTACTATAATTGTAGAGTTGTGCATCTCACTTTTCAATGCTGTTAGCATTTGTTTTATGTATCTTGCAGCCCTGTCATTGGGTGCATAAATATTTAATATGGTTATATCTTCCTGGTAAATTGTCCCTTTAATCATTATATAGTGTCCTTCCTTATTCTTTGTGCTGGATTTAACTTTAAAGTCTATTTTGTCAGAAATTAATACTGCCACTCCTGCTCGTTTTTGATTGTTGTTTGCTTAATATATTTTTTTCCATCCTTTGAGTTTTAGTTTGTTTGTGTCTCTAAGTCTAAGGTGTGTCTCTTGTAGGCAGCATAGAGACAGATCTTGTTTTTTAATCCATTCTGCAGCTCTCTGTCTCTTTATTGGTGCATTTAGTCCATTTACTTTCAGCGTAATTATGGATAGGTATGAATTTAGTGCTGTCATTTTGATGCCTTTTTTGTGTGTTGTTGACAATTTCATTTTTCCACTTACTTTTTTGTGCTGAGAAGTTTTTCTTTGTAAATTTTGTGTTCCTCTTTTTCATTGTACTTTAATTTTTTTTTGATGAGTCTTTATGTTTATCGTAGTTTTTATTTTGAAGTGTGGGATTGTTTGTCTTCTTTGTGGTTACCTCAATATTCACCCGTATTTTCCTAAGTATAAACCTAAGTTGTATTTCCCTATATCGCCTTGATTTCTTCTCCATATGGAAGGTCTATGCCTCCTGTATTTAGTCCCTGTTTATTGATTATTGTCACCTTTTACATAATGACATCAGTGATCGCCTGTTTTGAGTTTTTTTAAATTAATCTTATTTTATTTTTGTGATTTCCCTTTCTGATATCAAGATGGTCTGTTCTGTGTCCTTGTGTTGTGTTGATATCTGATATTATTGATTTTCTAACCAAAGAATTTCCTTTAGTAATTCTTGTAGCTTTGGTTTGGTTTTTGTAAATTCTCTAAGCTTGTGTTTATTTGTACGTGACTGAATTTTGCCTTCATATTTGAGAGAGAGTTTTGCTGAATATATGATTCTTGGTTGGCAGTTTTTCTCCTTCAATGCTCTATATATGTCATCCCATTGCCTTCTTGCCTGCATGGTTTCTGCTGAGTAGTCTGAACTTATTGTTTCTTCTTTGTAGGTGACTTTTCGTTTATCCCTGGCTGCTTTTAAAATTTTCTCTTTATCTTTGGTTTTGGCAAGTTTGATGATAAAATGTCTTGGTGATTTCTTTTGGGATATACCTTGTATGGGTTTCGATGAGCATCTTGGATAGATACCCTTTCATCTTTCATGATGTCAGGGAAGTTTTCTGCCAAGAAATCTTCAACAATTCTCTCTCTATTTTCTGTTATCCCTCCCTGTTCTGGAATTCCAATCACATGCAAGCTATTCTTCTTGATAGAGTCCCATATGATTCTTAGGGTTTCTTTCTTTTTTTTTTTTTAATCTGATTTTTCTTCAAATGTATTGGTGCCAATTGTCTTATTCTCCATCTCCCCAATTCTGCATTCCAATTCCTCAGTTCTGCTCCTCTGACTTCCTATTGAGTTGTCTAATTCTGTAATTTTATTGTTAATCTTTTGAATTTCTGAATTCTGTCTCTCTATGGATTCTTGGAGGTTATTAAATTTTTCATTATGTTCTTGAATAACTTTTTTAATTTCTTCAACTGCTGTATCTGTGTGTTCCTTGACTTTTTTTATACGTTGCCTGATTTCATTTCTGAGGTCATCCCTGATGTCTTGAAGCATTCTGTATATTAATCTTTTGTATTCTACATCTGGCAATTCCGGGAATATTTCTTCATCTGGGAGAGATCTTGATTCTCTGTTTTGGGGGGTTGTAGAAGCAATCATGGTCTGCTTCTTTATGTAATTTGGCATCGACTGCCGTCTCCAAGCCACCTGTAAGTTACTGTAATAATTTATTTTATATTTGCTTACTGAGTTCTATTTTCTTGCTTTGTTTTGTTTCAATATACCCAGGTAGGATGCTAGGGTGTGCTAACTTGATTATTGGAGCCTTTGAAGCACTAATGTCCTGTTACCAGATGGTTAGAGCTGTTACCAGGTATATGAGCCTATGAGTCCATTCACTATTCCTGAATAGAATCAGCTCAGGTGTCCTGATGGTCAGTCACCTACTGTGTGGTGTAGGCTCTCACCTACTATCTTAGAGGAGTAGTGGTGATGGTTCTATGCACTGGTTTCTGGTAGTGGCAGAGGGTCACAGTCTGAGAAGGGCAGGGTGCTGACAGCCTTCCCTCAAGTGCCAGTGAGGAAGGAGCATCTCTGTTCTCTGGAGCTTTGTTGGTTGGGTCTGTAGCTGTAACTTAGGCACCCAGTGCTTATACATGTGAAGACTGGTAGGCACCACTATCCTCAGACCCCTTCTCAGGTGGCTAAGTGGTGTGGGTGGAGCCTCAGGCCTCAGGTCCCTGCTGTGGGTAGAAGAGGTGAGGTTTCTGTTTAATAGGTAAAATGGTGTCAGATCTCCAAAACCTGACTCTCCATCACTCAGTTGAAACAATTATAGTCAGACCTCTAGCAGATTTTCCTTTGCATTAAAATAGCCACCTGGTTCCATGTAGGGATGAAAGCCAAAATCTGTAGATCTCTTTTGCCTGGACTGGAGCTGCTTCTGCTCTGATCTTCCAGTTTAGGGGAGTTGGGAAAGTATTTTTCCTGTTTGTTAATTTTCTACTTCTCCCAGGCCAGGAGGATGGGTCAGAAAAAGCACAGCACTTCTATCTCAGGTCCAGGGAATTCAAATGTTAATGAAGTCAGCTGGGTTAGGGAGGGGAGGGATTAGATAGATAGGAGAAGGTAATGAAGTAAAATAGACAAAATCACTTATCCTGTGTCGAGAGTGCTGTTTTATCTCAAATTCCAGAGGCGTGGGTAGCCTGTGTGAGCTGGCTGGGTCTTTGCCAAGATTGCCCCAGGGAGCTAGCGCTGCGTACCATGCTTGCTATGTCTCAGGAAACTACCATCACCCCCACTGCATTCACACCAAAGAACGGCACCAAGGAATCAGAGATGAGGTGCTGCACGGGCTCAGCAACTAGTTACTGCTTCTGCGTGGTCTCTCGCTCCCATCACTCGGGTCGGTGTTCAGCCTATGTGTGCTGGCTGGGCCCCTGCCTGGATTGCCCCAGAGGGTTAGGGCTGCGTCCCGTGCTTGCTGTGTCTCAGGAAACCACCATCAGACCCACTGCATTTGCACCAAAGAACCACACCAAGGAATTGGAGCTGAGGTGGTGCACAGGCTCGGCAACTAGTCGCTGCTTCTGCGTGATCTCTCGCTTTTCTTTCACTTAGGTCTATTCCTTAGTTCTGTGTTTGATGGTCAGGGTTCGTAGATTGTCATATACGTATTCGATTCACTTTTTTGGGGGGGTCTTTTTGTTGTTGTTGTTGTAAGAGGTTCAGCAGAAGCTTCTGCTTAGTCAGCCATCTTGGCCCCGCCTCTGATCTTTTTACTGTTGTGGTGAAGTGTCTGGATGAGCATAGGTGTTTGATTTTTAGGAGCTCCCAGTTACCTAGTTTCTCTTCTGGTGTTTGTGCACTGTTAGTAATGTTTTGTATACTGTTTATGCCATGTATTAGGGCTCCTAGCATTGTCCCTATTTTTTCTTCCATTATCTTTATCATTTTAGATTTTATATTTAGGTCTTTGATCTATTTTGAGTTAGTTTTTGTGCATAGTGTGAGGTATGGGTCTTGTTTCATTTTTTTGCAGATTGATATCCATTTATGCAGCACCATTTATTAAAGAGACTATCTTTTCCCCATTTAACAGACTGTGGGCCTTTGGCAAATATCAGCTGCTCATATGTGGATAGATTTATGTCTGGATTCTCAATTCTGTCCCATCGGTCTATGTATTTGTTATTGTACCAGTATCAGACTATTCTGACTACTGTGGTGGTATAATAGTTCTAAAATTAGGTAGTGTGAGGGCTCCCACTTTGTTCTTCTTTTTCAGTAATGCTTTATTTATCTGGGGCCTCTTTCCCTTCCATATGAAGTTGGTGATTTCTTTCTCCATCTCATTAAAAAATGCCCTTGGCATTTGAATTGGAATTGCCTTGCATCTCTAGATTGCTTTCGGTAGAATAAACATTTTTACAATGTAGAGTCTTCCTATCCATGAGCAAGGTATGTTTTTCCACTTATGTAGGTCTCTTTTGGCTTCTTGCAGTAGTATCTTATAGTTTTCTTTGTATAGGTCTTTTGAGTCTCTGGTTAGATTTATTCCTAAGTATTTTATCTTCTTGGGGGCTACTGTAAATGGTATTGATTTGGTGATTTCCTCTTTGAAATTCTTTTTGTTGGTATAGAGGAATCCAACTGATTTTTGTATGTTTATCTTATATGTGATACTCTACTGAACTCTTCTATTAGTTTCAGTAGTTTTCTAGATTCTTTAGGGTCTTCTGTGTATAACATCATGTCATCTGCAAATAGAGATATTTTTATTTCTTCCTTACCAGTCTGGATGCCCTTTATTTCTTTACCTAGCCTAACTCATCTGGCTAAGAGTCTACTCACTACTTAATTCATTAAATAAAAACTTTGAATGTGTTCATTTTATATTTTTATGAGTCATGTTCTTAACTCATTAAAAATTATCTTTTAATGGAATTTTCTCATAATTTGTTAAAATTCTTATAATGGACTTGTATTATTTTGCACTACTGACATATTCCTTTTCAAAAGATTCTTTTAATTTCATTAGGTTTTAGAAGTCACTGTAGTTTCAAAATCATATAAATATGCATTTAAACCATATTGTAGCTAAGCTTTAATATTAATATCTTTGATTAAGTCCAGGTTTCTAGAAGTGAGTGGCAATATATTTTTGAAAAAATGGTGCCATAGAGACAAAATAGAAATATGGCCCCCCTCTCCTGGAAGGAAGGAGTAATCCCAAGCAAATTCTGAAAAATGCAAAGTTTGTTTTTGCAAACTCCATTTTCCTTTTCTCATTTCTTTTCCTCATTCTTGGTAATATCTCTTATCAGACACCAGGGCACTTGTTTTGAAATTCTGACTTATTTTTGTGTTGCTTCAGTTTCAGATGGTCTCTTAATTCAGTTAAGGCCTATTTAAAGAGCAACATTAAAACACCATACAATCCCCACCTGTAGCAAAGGATAGTGAAGGAAACCAAAGACTCAAGGAAGCAATTAGCCCAAAAGAATAATGGCCCACACAAACCATAGCCTCCTCTAGCCTGAGACCAGGAAAACTAGATGGTGTCCAGCTACCACTACTGACCGTTCTGACCAGGGGCACAATAGAAGGTCCTGGTTAGAATAGGAGAAATATGTAGAAGAAAATCAAAATTCATAAGAAAGACCAGGCTTACTGGACTGATACAGGCTGTAGGAACTTTCAAGACTAGTGCCCTAAGATACCCTGTTTAATCTCGAACTAAGCCACTCCTGGTGGTCACCTTTCAGCCAAATAATAGACAGATCTATAAAATAAACAATAACATCCATGAGGAATGTGCAACTTAGAACAATAAACTATACAAGAGCAAACTGGCAACACTTACCCAAAAGCAAAGACAAGAAGGCAAAGATGGGCAGAGAAACTGTACAGATTGGAATGCACAAGGCAGGGTAGTTAATGAGGACAATGTTGACACATTGCGGGGATAGCCACCGATGTCACACACACACAAATATATGAATTATTGAGTGGGAAACTAACATGGTGTGCAAACTTTCACCTAAAACACAATAAAATGTTCAAAAAAAAGATATACTACTAAGACCTAAACACTTGCTTCAGGTATTTTTAATTCCACTTAAATTCTTTCAGATGTATCAAACATTCTTTAGGCAAAAAAAAAAAAGCATGTGCCCTCTTGCTAACCTGCGTCCCTTTCAGGTATTCCCCTAACTCACCTGATTAGATCATTGTACACTAATAAGAATGTTACTTTGCCTCCACAAGAATTTGTATATTAAAAAGAAGACCTTTGCTAATGAGAAAAATTTCTCTTGGCAATATTTCAGCTTTTAGAGAGGTATAAAGTTGGAGTTTCAAGTTCACCCAGAGGTGCCTCTGAATCAAGGCCTGGCAATCTACTTCTGAAAAATGGTTTTCAGAAGCCACTGAAGACTCTATGGAGTACAGTTCTATTCTGATACACATGGGGTATCCATGAGTCAGAATTAAATCAAAGACAAGTGTTTTTTGTTTGTTTTATTTTATTTTCCTCCTTCTTTACAGTCCCGCTCAACCTGAGAGAATTCTCCTCTGTCAGTTGCTCTAAACTGTGCTGTATTTAAGCAAAATAATTCTTGACCATTCCTTGCTTGGATGAATGGAGGACTATTCACCTAAACTCTTGGTTTGGCTTGATAAAAACTGTCAAAGGATTAAAACCTGTAAAATGAACAAGACAAGAAATGTCGTTAAGTTTTAAGCCTGTTAAGGGAAAACTTACGTATGAGTATATTTATGAGATATATATTTCTGAAAGCTTTTCTCTAGCTTTGTTTGCATCAGGGTAATTTAGGCTATGCACTGGAAACAAAATAACCCTTAATGCCCGGGGCTTTAACATAAGAAAAGAGATGAAGGTCAAGAGTAAATTTAGAAAATGGTGTTTTAACGGGAAATGATAAAACAAATGACAAAAGAAACTATGCATAAACACTGTATTCTTGCTGGTAAATTTTTCTCAGAGAGGATTATGTTGGGAGGTACACACTAACAATTCTCAACCTGCTTTACATATGTATTGAGGCTGAACAAAAAAATAAATGGATGGTGGATGCTAAGAGACAGACTTCTCACTGTAGGAGAAGAAAATTACAGATAAACAAGAAGAGGTAGAATTAATCCTGTGGTACCAAATTAGAGTTATAGACATCAGTATGGCCTCAGGTTTAGCTTAATAAACATATATACTTATAGATGTTGTTGTTGCATGCCATTGGGCTGATTCTTACTCACAGTGACCCTGTAGTACAGAATAGAACTGCCCCCATAGGGTTTCCTAGGCTTTTTTTTCCTTCTATTTTCTTTTAATTTTACCATTGCTATTTTCCCCCATGTTCTATTATTTGATATTATTTTCTGTCTTACTTGCTTTCTTATGATTTTATTTAAATCATTGTTTAAACATAACTTTATCCATTTGTCTCAACTTTTGAAATGCAGTTGTTTAACCTTCTGTTTCCTGTGGCTGCCATAACAAAACACCACAAAATTGGTGGCTCTAAACAACAGAAATGTATTGTCTCACAGCTCTGAAAAGCCAGAAGTCCAAATTGAGGGTATCCGTAGGACCACGGTATCTCTGTCTATTCCAGGGGAAGATCTTTCCTTGTTTCTTCCAGCTTCTGGTATCCCCGGGCATTTCTAGGTGCTCCTTTGCCTTTCGCTGCATCTTCACATGGCCTGTATCATCCCACTGTGTGACTCTGTCTCCCTGACTATTCTTTCTACTCTTTTACATGACACCACTCGGAAGGGATTTATGATACACCGTACTCCTATATGACCTCCTTTACTTAGCTGATAACATATTCAAAGACCCTAACTCCAAACAAGCTTACATTCATAGGCATAGGCCCAGCATTTCAACATTTTTGTTTTTTGCTATGAGTTGGAAAAAAGGACAAAAGAGCCTGAGTGGTACAATGGTTAAGTGCTTGGCTGCTAACAGAAAGGTCAGTGGTTTGAACTCACCAGCCACTCCACGGGAGAAGGATGTGGCAGCTGGCTCCTGTACAGATTACACCCTTGGAAACCTTATGGGGCAGTTCTACTCTGTCTCGTACAGTCATTATGAGTTGGAATCAACTTGAAGGCAGTGGGTTTGGTTTGTGTTTTGGTATGAGTCAGACTCAACTAAACAGCATACAACAACAATCTGCAATTCAAGTCAAAACACCTTCACTGAGTTCTTTGTGTTTTCTAATTATTTTTTATGAATGTTCTCTATAACTAAATTGTATTCGTGTGTTTTCATTGTTTTATTTTGTTTTTTAAGTTTCCAGAGACATATCATTTTTTTTTACTATTTTATTATTGATTTGTAAATTCAATGAGAACTTATTCAATACATTATTATCTTCGAATCGTGAAGATTTGCTTCGTGGCCTGTTAATTTTTGTGAATGGGCCATCCGTACTTGAAAACAATACGTAGGCTCCTTAGGCTACTAGTTGCCATCCTGGTCAATTCTGACTCATGTGTTACATCCACTCCATGTGATATTGAGTAGAAATGCTTCAGAGGGTTTTATAAGACAAAAAACTAGATTTGGTCTTTTGTCTCTAGTTTAGGAAAATAAGCAATCAAAATGCCTTTGTTTTTCAAAATAGCCAGGCAAATAGAGGCTACACAGTCCCTACATCTGGTGAATTAATTTCAGGAAGGGGGGGCATTATGTAGTTATGCATATTCATTGACTGGATTGATCATAACTATGCATTAAGGCCCCACTCATGCATATTCATTGAGGTTCCAATGATGAAGGGATCCTGGGCCTTGGAGCTCTCTCTGGGCTTCTTGAATTTGGTGAGAGCACCCATGAGCTGGAGAAGGTGACAAGTCCCTGGGGACAATGTAAGCCTCATACAGCGAACTCTGCCAGACCTTGCTTGATGTGTCTTTTCCTTTGTATCCTTTTTGGTTATAATACATAGATAACTATAAGTATAAGTAAAAGTCTCCATGAATTTTGTGAGACATTACTGATAATTAATGAACTCACAAGGGGCAATGGGATTCTCACTTAGCTTAAGGTGGCTAATTCAGAGAAGGGCTGCACTGGCAGTCCTAAAGACAGGGTCCTAACACATAAGAAACCAGCTTTGGGTGGCTGGTGACAGAAAAAGAGTACACGGGCAGTCGATGAAGAAGGACAGTCCTTCTAGCTTGTGATCTAGCCCCAGGGTGCTAGAAGGAGAGAGAAGGGCTGGCTAGTCTGAAGTGCAGGGACTTGGACAGACTCCTGAGCCTACGTCTGGTACCCAGTGGCCCGACTCCACCTGGCCAGGGATATTTTGACTAATTCTAGGTGGGTGAGGGTGAGAGAGGCTGTGCCACAGAAGAAGTCTCTGGCAACAAGGATCTTGGAGCTGTGGAAAGGAGAAGCATGGATCCATTTCCTTGCCACGCAGGAAGAGAAAAAGGTGGGATCTGCTCACCTTGACCCTTATATAGTGCAGTTAGAGACAGTATCCCAAGTTTTCTTGACTGTAATCATTATGAATGCAGATTGCCAGGCCTATCTTCCATGCTGCTACTAGGTGTGTAACTTAGCAGCCCTGGTAGTGAAATGGTTAAGCTCTCGGTTGCTAACAGAAAGGTCGGTTGCTTAAACTCACCAAATACTCTGTGGGAGAAATGACCTTGCAATCTGCTCCCATGAAGATGACAGCCTAGCAAAACCTATGGGGGCAGTTCTACTCTGTCATACAGGGTCCCTGAGAGTTGGAATAAACTAGATGGCATACAACAACTGCAACATATATTTCCCTAAATACCAATTTGAAAAATTTTATTAAATGTTTTATTAAAATATTACGTGGCTTCTTAATTTTTGTAAGTTATATTCTTTTTTTTTGAATAAGGTATATTAAAATTTGTAAATATAATTGTTGATTCATGTATATTTTCCCCATAATACTATTAGTTATTAGTGTTAAATATTTAGATACTATATTATGAGGGGGTTTATTTGTTTATTTATAACAATACATTAATTAATTCATTAAATATCTATATAGTGCTTACTATACAGCAGAAATTCTTCTGATACTCTAAGTTAACTCATTGAATCCTTTTAAAAACCCTATGAACTAAGTACTATTTTTAGACTTAATAATCCATCTTTCTTGCACTTATCAATAATTTTCATAATCCAAGGGCCTAGCACAGGGATTTTGTATTGTTGAATCTTTTCATGTCTAGGCTACCACAAAAGAGCAAATAAACAGCTGGTATTGTAATAGAAAGCAAGAGAAATAAAAATATTATTATAGGTGAGGGGTGCCATATGCACTGTGCATTTCATCACCACGGGGCGGCAGCTTAATTGTTCTCTTAATGTCCTCTGCTCAGGCTAGGTATTGGCAGACATATGGTGCACTTCCATTAAAACTAAAATTAAAAAATAAAACAATTTCTAAAGTATTTCAGAATTCTCACGGAAACTTTTTATATCTTGGCCAATCGCACCCTCAGCATTCTATTTATTTACACTTTCCTAAACCAAAGTAATCAGAAAACAGGCATCACAGATCAAAGTGCCACCTCTTTGTTATATCTCAGAGCAGCCATTTTGTAAACTGCCTTATTTCCGATGACTTCAGCTAAGATTGCCAGGATGAACAAAACTTTCTAAGTATTATTAACAGAGATCATTGTCTTCCAAAGATTGTTTCTGAAAATGTTATTCTATCAAAACAAAGGTTAATTTTCCCAACACATTAAAACTAAGTATAATCACTGAATGCTTTTATTATAATTCCATGAGGTAAATGAAATGAGTTCCAGAAAGTCATATTGAATGACATAATTTCTTGCTTCATATGGAAGAATGTGCTCACTGAAAATCAAGTCTTAACAAACAGAATAATTTTCTTCAAGTTATAGGATGGTTTTCCAGAATATAATGTATGGAAAAGGCTAAACGTTGTCATTATTATTGCTTTTAATTAATTTATATTGATCAACATTAGTTTAGTGGTTCTGCACATATGAATAGGGATTTTGGGGAAAATGGGTTAAAGTCCAGTTCCATGGTGAGCTACTCTCATATCATTTGACAAGTAGTTTCTAAACTTAAAGATCAATTTTTTAACCTATAAAATGGGATAATAATTGAACACTAATATATTTTAGAGTTACTGCAGTCAATAACGTCAATAACAGGTGTGTAATAATGAAATACATATCTATGAATGTGCTTATGTTTATGAGGTACCAAGATAAATTTTTAAGAAAATAATTGGTGACATAATGAGTTCATGTATGTGAGCATGCTTTCCAAACTATAAACATACACATATATTACTTGTGAATGTTTTTATGATGGGGATATCCACAATACTAGTTCAGTAACAGGAATCTCTGGGTGGCACATATGGTTAAGTGCTGAACCACTAACCCAAAGTTTCAAACCCACCCAGATGTGCCTCGGAAGTAAGGCCAGGTGACTGCTTCCAGAAGTCCATACCCTTGAAAACCCTATGGCGTGCAGTTCTACTCTGCACATACAGGGTCACCATGAGTCAGAAGTGACTAGATGGCAGCTAACAACAATAGTTCAGTAATAATTTTAATGGAGTTCTTGCTGTAACTTTTCAGTTATGTTATAAGCTGGTTGTCCTGAGCTCTGGGATGCAGAAAAGATTTTGTCCCTGAAATACAACGTCTCCTGTTGAGAAGGAATCTTGATGGCTTAATATCTCCTTCAAAAGGAAGGTGAAATTTGGGAAAGAAAAGAATACAGAAAGAACAATCAACAATTAGTCTCTCAATTATTTAATCTTGCTACACTCTCAACATACGTATAAGGCAAGCTTAGAATTCCTTTTGTTATAATGAAGTCTAATAATACCTTTATAATATGCCCCTTTATCATAGCCCTTTTCTATTTGCATTCCAGATGAACTATATTTATTATGAAGTTCAAGTAAACCAAGCCTCTGCCATTTTTACCAATCTATGTAGTACTGTTGTTGTGTACAGTCGAGTCAATTCCGACTCATATGACCCTACATGACAGAGCAGAACTGCCTATAGGTTTTCTTAGGCTGTTACCTATGGGAGCAGATCTCCAGGTCTTTTAACCCACAGAGATGCTGGTGGGTTTGAACTGCAGGCCTTTAGATTAGCAGCTGAGAGCATTTAACACTTTTAGGGGAGGCAGGTCAACACACAGTTCTTAGTAACACAAAAGTCAACTCAGGAGCCATTTAGGCCTCAATCATTGAATAAATCTCCGTTTAGGTGTCAGTTGTTATCAACCTTAACCACTGCCCAACATGGGTCTGTTTCTGCAGCATCTAGGTTAAAAAATCCTAGCTACTTCAGTGTCGGTTCCTTGACTGATCTGTAGAAAAGTATAAGTGCAGAAATATGGACACATAAAAGGCAACTGCTGTAATATATCTGGGAGAGTTACTGGGGTGCTGAGAGCTTTTCTGGATGAATCTGGAAGCTCGGCTAGAGTTAATATGTGATTTATCTTTCAAAATTCCTCCAAGTCATGATGTAAAGAAAGGTGGATCTTAGTTGCTCTTCAGACACTGTTGCTCAGTTGCCAAAAGTAACTTTCATCTAAGCAATTCATCCCAACTGTGTAGTTACATCTGGTGGGCAACCTCTTCTTCTGGGTTCAGGCTAAGGTAGAGGACTGAGGACGAGTGAGCTTATGCAGTGCCTTTACCTCTGAAAGAGAATGTGGTTTTGATGGGAGAGATGATAGCATGGAAGTGGAGAGGTGGGAAGACCAAACTTCATTCAAAGAGGGTGGTAATATAATAGCATTATATGGATCGCCATAGGGAAATCACCACCATTAATTATACTTGTCCTTCCTTCTTTCCTTCCTTCCCGCTATCCTTTCTTCCTTCCTCCCCTTCTTTCTTGGGTGTGTTTTCTTTTCTGAGCATTCTTTCTGTCCACTACAAGGTGGTAATCTGAAATCTGTGGCTAGCTTGGGTTACTGTCTTCTGAGGCATTTACTTACTGACTATTCAATTAATCTATTATAATTATACCTTCACTGCTGGACAAAGAATTTTTGTAATAATGTCAGTTCTGCTGTAATGCAACACATATCCTGCTAAAAAAGTCTCCGTATTATGAAAATTCACATAAGAAAAACTACAGAGATTATGGGAAAAATGGGGCACAGCACTCAAAAGTTTTGTCAGTGACACAGTAAAAAAAAAAGATTGGAGCCTAATTAAAATGGTAGCACAGTTTTACACATGCTAAATGGCTAAGAAATACATAAACAGTACAAGAAATATGACATTTTGTCATAAAAAAAGCTTAGATTCACTTGCAGAAGTGATCATCAAAAGGTTACTGCTTGTGTTTTATTGTGAAGTGATAGAAGAAGGATTCTCTAAAGTCAGTTGGAAAGTTTTGTTGCAGCTTCTCATGGATAAAATCATGCATAACCAAATGCAAAATTTACATTGTGCTCAAACCGTTTCTTAATATATTACTTACGCTGGAACAAATTCAGGTTTTCAAAACAAGCATTATAGCAGAACTGACTGTACGATGTTTGTGGCCTATAAACCCAACCCATTATCACCATCGAGTTGATTCCTACTCATACGTGATTGAATTTTGGTTCAGGCTGAACTTGTAAGATTCCTTCTGAAATATTCACTGGAGCTAACTTCAGCAGTTGATGTTTGTTTGAATCCTGGTTGAGAACCATACTTCGTCTCTTCAATTTATGCTTCAGAATATTTCAGTCATGAGTGTATCTACTAATACTCTGCATTTTCCTTTCTGTTTCTGTTCACTATGGCTTGCGGTGCAAACAGTCAAGTGCTCAACTACTAGCAAAAAGTCTGGCAGTTCAAACCCATCCAGAGGCACCCTGGAAGACAGGCCTGGCGATCTGCTTCCAAAAGGTGGTTGTTGTTGCTAGGTGCCATCCAGACAGTTCTGACTCACAGCACCCTATACACAACAGAACCAAACACTGCCCGGTCCTGCGCCATCCTCACAAGTGTTATGCTTGAGCCTAATGTTGCAGCCAGTGTGTCAATTCATCTTGTTGAGGATCTTCCTCTTTTTCGCTGACTCTCTACCAAGCATGATAGTCTTCTCCAGGGACTGATCCCTCCTGATAACATGTCGAAAGTATGTGAGACAAAGTCTTGCCACCCTTGCTTCTAAGAAACATTCTGGCTGTGCTTCTCCCAAGACAGATTTGGGAGTCCATGGCAGTCAGGAGAAGGCACAGCAACACTCCCACCTTAGCTCAGCTTAGGTGTGTGCTGTGAACACCTTCCACTCCGCAGTGGCTGTAGGTCCATTGGCTTCTTTCCATGGCACAATTTTGGAGTAAGTTGTTCTTCAGTTGTTGTATCTTTAATCATTTGTTCCACTCAACTGATTTGTGGACTTCAGGACTAAAGTATATCCACCAGAGTTTGTTCACTGGCTCATTGGCTTCATTACTGAAGATATATCAGTCTTGTAAAGGATCCTAAAACTCAGCCCTGCCAAATGCTTATCTAGTTTACATGTAAATATTTTCCCTAATGGGGAACTCATTACTTGTTAAGGAAGCTCAGTCGACATTCAGAGAACTTTTAAATAAGATTCTCCTTAATATGGTATTCAAATGTATTTATTTCGGTACTCAACAATTCCAATTCTAGCCCTCTAAGACTCCCAGAATAACACAAATTTTTGATTTCAAGAAAATATGTTACTTTCTACCCAATACTAGTTCTTTCCTCATGTTCAGTTCCCAAAACTGATTCTCAGCAAATGCAGGTATGAATCCTTTTTATTTCAAAACTGAAGATTGTCTATTTCTTTTTTAGAGCACAGACCTAGTGGTGCAGTGGTTGAAGCCCTTGACTGCTAACCAAAAGGTCACAGATTCAAACCCACCAGCTACTAATGTAGGAGAAAGATGTGGCAGTCTGCATCCATAAGGATTACTGCCTTGGAAATCTAGTGGGGCAGTTCTACTCTGTTCTACAGAGTCGCTATCAGTGGGAATCGATTCCACAGCACGCGTGAACAATCCACAACATCCGTAGTTGTATGTGAAGGCTGTCTTTTTTGCTTTGTTGTTATCTTCCACAATACCTAGGACAGTGTAAAGCAGTAAGTGGATACTTAAAATACTGATTGCTGGTGCTAGATCTTCTATAAAATGGATTTTGGGAATTACCCTCATTGGAGCCTCCTTTTTTTTTTTTTGGACAAAAATATTTACGGATGATTTGCAAAGAAAAAAAAAATCTCATACGAGTTTCAGGAAATTTCCATCCCTTACTTTTAGGTACTTCTGCATATTTTGTATGCAATTTTAATTTTCCTTGCAACTTTCTTTTCCATTTTCATTTTGCTATCAAATATCTAAACTTAAAAGCCTACTGAATCTTAAAACTGGTAAAATTATCAAATACCCCTTGATTTTTGTCATTTGATTATACAGGCTATGAAGATCTCCCACTCTGGTTCTGCCACATTTAGAGAAGCTACAGACACACATATCCAAAAACACCCCATTGATGCCCCAAGTCAAATTTCTAGAGTCTGTGTCAACCTAGAATATAACGCAGTTCCAATGAGCAATCAATTTCCTCACAAAAGCATCAACTGTATGTCTCATAACATTTTCTATCAGGTAATTTTGCCCAACCTCACACCGCCAGCCATTCACAAAACCCAAATACATTCAGATTTCTCTGACGTTTTGTTTGTTTTCCTACTACATCTATTGCTGGCAAAGAAAGAGACATTCTTCAGGCATTATCTGCATAGTAGCAAAAGAAGAAACCACTGGGGAAATCTGTATGTAGGAAAAATACCAGACTGTTAGAGAAAGATCACAATGGAAAATCTCCAACCCTGAGGACAATAGGAAGGGAGAAGGAATACTCAAATTTTTGAGTAGAAAACTGTGAGTAGACAACACTGAACAATATTTACTTAAATCCCTATTCACTCAGATAAAAATTAAGGAAAAATTTTTGTCTGAAAGTATTACAAAAAAAGGATGATCATCATAAAAACAGAGAAATTTCCCCTCATCATGAAGCATTCATGAAGCAAAGTTCATTTCTCTTACAAAATTTTAAACATAATTCCTACGGGGGAGACAATCATGAGACTACGCTTTCAAGTGAATATGCTAAATTGCTTGTAACAGCTTAAAACAAAATAAGATTAAGTGAGACAACACAGGCTGTTTTGTGGGTGTAAATGTTTCATAAATATGTGGAATTAAGATTACATAAGCATGGAAGAAGGACCTAGTATGGCATCTGCAAGTCTCCCATTCTACTTACTTTGGCTACTTTGGCATTTAAAAAACCACCATAATTTCTTCAACATGGGGGGCATTTCAACACACACACACACACACACTTTTCAGAGTTCTTAATTTTTTCTTTTTAAAGCAATTATCAACTTTCAAACTTTAAGTTTGTAACCGGTTTTCCTGGTTGTCTATAACGTTTGTGTTGTCTAGATGGAGTCTGCATTCCAAGCACACTGCCAAGCTTGCTGGGCAGGTGCTGATTTTGACTCTCTTTAGATGTCAAAATTGATTGAAAGGGGAGCTTTTGGATGAGGTTGCCAGAAAATAACTTACTCGTTGTTATAAAAAAGGAACTCTATATCCTAAATATTTCCTGTCACATAAAATCTAACATGATATCAAGTATCATCATATATTAGACAAGAATTAAAGCCACAGATGGCTTATTATAGGCTTTATTATTTGTTTTATATTTTTGTTCCAGTATAATGCTTCATTATTATCTAGTTATTCTAGAATATTGTCAAGACAGCAAAGGAACACTTTATTTTATGTCAACTGCCTCCCACCAAAGTATGTAAAATAAATCATTCATCACCAATAATTACTAAAACATAGGAAGAATAAACAAAAACTATAAATAATATATGCTTGCTTATCAGGGTGTCAGATCTCAATAAAATTATGAATAAATTTTTATAATTGTTAGATTTACACAAAGAATTGCTAGGATTTTTTGTGCGTCTATGATAAAGGAACTGGAACACTAACTGAAATATGGAACCACTTACCTTACTCACATTCTTATTAAAAACACTAATATATGACCTAGAATCCACAATACTGCTCATCAAAAGTATTTTGTTGAATTGTATGAAATTGCTGATAGTTATTTCTTCATACAGTTATGTGAGAATGTAAAATGGCACAGACACTTTGAAAAACAGTCGGTCAGTTTCTCAAATGTTTAAACAGAAAGTTGCCATATGACTCAGCAATTCCACCCCTAAGTATATATTTAAGATAATTGTAAACCTGTTTACACAAAAACTTGTACACAAATGTGCACAGCAGCTTTATTCATAACAATACAAATGTGAATACAACCCAAATGACTATCAACTGATGAATGAATAAACAAAACGTGGTACTGCAATACAATGGAATATTACTTGGCCATATAAAGAAAAAGTACTGATACGTGCTACAACGTGGATGAAACTTGAAAATATTGTTGTCACTGTTAGGTGCCCTCAAGCCAGTTCTGATTCCTAGCGACCCTATATGTACAAAAGGACAAAACAGTGCTGGGCCTTGTGCCATCCTCACAATCCTTGCTATGTTTGAGCCCATTGTTGAAGTCACTGTATCAATCCACCTCGTTGAGCGTCTTCCTCTTTTTCACCAAGCATGATGTCCTTCTCCAGGGACTGGCCCCTTCTGATAATGTGCCCAAACTATGTGAAATGGAGTCTTGCCATCCTTATTTCCAAGGAGCACTCTGGCTGTAATTCTTCCAAGGTAGACTTGTTCGTTTGTCTGGTAGTCCATGGTATATTTAATATTCTTTGTCAACACCATAATTCAAATGTGTTCATTCTTCTACGATCTTCCTTATTCATTGTCCAGCTTTCACATGCATAGGAGGCAACTAAAAATATCATGGCTTGGGTCAAGCGTACTTTAGTCCTCAAAGTGAAATCTTTGCTTTTTTAACACTTTAAAGAGATCTTTTGCAGCAGATTTGCTCAATGCAATACGTTGTTTAATTTCTTGACTGCTGCTTCCGTGGGTGTTGATTGTGGATCCAAGTACAACGAAATCCTTGACAACCTCAATCTTTTCTGTTTATCATGATGTTGCATATTAGTAGAGTTGTGAGAATTTTTGTTTTCTTGATGTTGAGGTGTAATCCATAGTGAAGGCTGTGGTCTTTGATCTTGTACGTGTTTCAAGTCCTCTTTACTTTCAGCATGCAAGTTTGTGTCATCTACATATTGTAGGTTGTTAATGAGTCTTCTTCCAATCCTGATGCTGAGCTCTTCTTCATATAGTCCGGCTTCTCTGATTATTTGCTCAGCATACAAACTGAATAAGTATGGTGAAAAGATACAATCCTGGCGCACACCTTTCCTGACTTTAAACTATGCAGTATCCCCTGGTTCTGTTCAAACGACTGCCTCTTGGTCTATGTACAAGTTCCTCATGAGTACAATTAAGTGTCCTGGAATTCCCATTCTTTGCAATGTTATCCATAATTTGTTATAATGCACACAGTTGAATGCCTTTGCATAGTCAATAAAACACAGGTAAACATCCTTCTGGTATTCTTTGCTTTCAGCCAAGATCCATTTGACAACAGTAATGATATCCCTCATTCTATGTCCTCTTCTAAATCCAGCTTGAACCTCTGGCAGTTCCCTGTTGATGTACTGCTACAACAGTTTTTTAATTACCTTCAGCATATTTTACTTGCATGCGATATTAATGAAATCAAAAACATGCCGAATGAAAGATGTCAGATATCAAAGGCCACGTGTGATATTTAAGATGGTGTGTCAACTTGGCTGGACCATGATTCTCAGTGTTTGGCAGATGTATAATGCTGTGATCACTTCCCTGTTGTGATCTGGTATGTGATCACCCCCATGATGGGATCTGCTATGAGTAGCCAATCAGTTGAAAGGGACTTTCCTTGGGCGTGTGGTCTGCATCAAATATAAGTGAATATTCTGGCAAGGCTTGGGGGCTTTTCGCTAATGCTGGATTCTGTAGCGAGCTCTTTGTCTGACCTCCGGTTCTTGGGACTTGAGCTAGCAGCTTACCTGAGGTCTTGCCTGTCGATCTTGGGATTCATCGATCTTCAGAGCCTGTGAGCAAGAGCCCTGCTCTCTGACCTGCCAGTCTTGGGTTTGCCAGTCCCTATGGCTACATGAATCAGGAGAAGCCTCTATCCTGACCCACGGACTTGGAACATTTCCAGCCCATACAACTGCATGAGCCATTCTCTTGATATAAAACTCTCTCTCTATATATTTATATGCTTTACTGGTTTTGCCTCTCTAGAGAACCCAGCCTAAGACAACATGTATTTTATGATTCCATTTCTAAGAGAAGTCCAGAATAGGCACATCCACAGAGACAGAAAATGAATTAGTGGTTGTCATGGTCTAGAGGGAGGTGGAGTTGGGAATGACTAGTTACAAGTATGAAGTTTCTTTTTGGGATTATGAAAATAGTCTAAAATAAGAGGTGAGAGTGGCTGCATAAATCTGGGAATATACAAAAAAATACTGAATAGTATACTTTAAGAGGGTGAATTTTATGGCATGTGAAGTATATCTCTATAAAGTATTTATAAAAAGTCCAACCACTCATCATCATTTATCAACTAACATTTTGTTATTTTTTTATAAATAAATTTTATTATTTTTTATTATTTTTGTTGATAGGCCAGCTCTCAGTCTGGCTTTGACGATTATGTGTCTTTTTCTCTAGCTGAATTGACTATTTTTGATTTCCAAAATTTTTACAATTACAAGCATAGGGTCCCCCACCCCCACTTTTTTTTTTAACCATGCTTGGGGCTACAAAAAGAGCCCTGGTGGCACGGTGGTTAAAGCACTCGGCTGCCAACCCAAAGGTCTGCAGTTCAAATCCACCAGCCATTCTGGAGGAGAAAGATGTAGTAATCTGCTTCCATAAAGATTTACAGCCTTGGAAACCCTGTGGGGCAGTTCTACTCTGTCCTATAGGGTTGCTATTAGTTGGAATCGACTTGACAGCAGTGCTGTTACAAAGGTCCCTGGGTGGTCCAAATGGTTTGGCAGTTCAAACCCACCCAGTGGCACCATGGAAGAAAGGCCTGGCAATCTTTTTTGTAAAAATCACAGTCAAGAAAACTCTACGAAACAGTTCTACTGTGTCACAATTCTTTAGTGTTACTTTTTCATATTTATATGTTTATATGTACATCCACTGCTGTTGAGTCCATTCTGACTCATAGCGACCCTATAGGACAGAGTAGAACTGCACCATAGAGTTTCTCCAAGGAGTGCCTGGTGGATTCGAGCTGCTGACCTTCTGGTTAGCAGCCATCATACTTAACCATTATGCCAGCAGGGTCTCCTTATATGTGTGTGTGTGTATATATATATATGTATGTTTATATATATGTATGTACATACATGGTTTTGTATATATATTGTTATTATATTATCAATGTAATATTTGTAGGTTGCTGTCACTTTTTTATTTACTGTATTATTTCATTCTCCTTTCTTGACCAGTTGCACCAGTGTCTTATCAATTTTATTAGCCTTTTCTGGGAACCAACTTTTGGCTATTTACATATGAATCTATAGATTGTTTTCTGTTACTTTATTTACACACTAACCTTTGATTTTTTATTTATTCTACTTTCTTTGGGTTTAATTCGATGTTTTCATTTTGAATGCTTTTTTCTCATTAATGGCTATACCCATCAACATAGGCTATCTCAAGCTATGGTAACGAGCAATACAAAATATGAGTTGCTTAAAATAATACAGTTGCATTTCTCACTCACAATTCATGTCTACCAAAGGTCAGTTTGGGGCTCTCCCCTTCAAATGTCATTGTCCACACTGTATACCTTCAGTATAAGGGCCAGTTTATCTTAATTGTAAATTTTAACTTTTCCTAAAGGTATTTACCTTTTTACCAAGTTCAGAGCCTCAAGCAAAATCTATGAATGCTTAATTGGGGAAAATCAAACATCAGAGAGAGCTTTGGGTAAAGAGTGTAGAAATTTCCTGAAATACCTAAAATATGACTTCTGATTAGGGAATGGTATAGGCTTAGTTATCTAGTGCTGCTATAACAGAAATACCACAAGGAGATGGCTTCAACAAACAGAAGTTTATTCCCTCACAGTCTAGTAGGCTACAAGTCCAAATTCAGGGTGTCATCTCTAGAGGAATGTTTTCTCTCTCTGTCGGCTCTGGAGGAAGTTCCTTGTCATCAATCTTCCCCTGGTTTAGGAGCTTCTTAGAGCAGGGACTCCAGGTCTAAAGGACGTGCTGTGCTCCTGGCACTACTTTCTTGGTGGTATGAGGTCCCTGTCTCTCTGCTTCTTCTCTCTTTTATATGCCAGAAGAGATTGACTCAAGACATAACCTAATCTTATAGGTTGAGTCCTGCCTCATTAACATCATAGAGTTTGGATTTACAACACATAGGAAAACCGTATCAGATGACAAAATGGTAGACAATCACACAATACTGGGAATCATGGCCTAGCCAAGTTGACACACTTTTTTGGGGCACATAATTCAATCCACAACAGTGTGTATAACATGTACAAGTTAATTTGTCTTTTGGATTTAGTTTTATGGAGAACATTAAGTGGCAGTTCCTCTGAGTGTGGGGGTGTGTGTGTGTGTGTGTGTTTAATGTTTTTTTCTATGCATATATTATGCCAGAGACTTAGCAGTAGATTTCTGCTCCCTAGAAAATGCCAGCAATGCTCTGTATGATTTACAAGCAGAGTATTCCAGAAATGGTAAAACTACTAGACAGCATTTTTCAGGACCACAGTGTGACTCCCCAGGGCAAGCTTTCAGAGGCTTGTGAGCCTGACAACTCATCTGTGAGGGGATTCTATTTTACAGAATCTTGGTACAACCAAAATGCCTGAAGGGCCATGGCCTATATAAGATGTAATTTTTAGGTTATAAATTAGTTTTAACAAAGCATTTAAGATTGCTGAATCTAGTGTTCTCTACATATTGCAAAATTAATGCTTTGGGGTTTTCTTTTAAGCTTGGATAAAACTGGGAATAGTTTGGGTTTTCTTCAGTGCAGAACATCATCCTAAAAATTACTTTCTATTCCAACTTGGCTGGAGGGAGAAACTGAAGCTGAGGGGTATGTCTCAGTCCAGTAGGCAGTTTAGAGTCTGCTGTGGCATACCATTCATCTCTTAGCTTGTACACATTATGTGAGTTACTCAGAAACTTTTTATAGGTGTGGCTGTGATATATAAGCCCCATTGTACTTAGTGTGCCTGAACATTTTCTAAGGAGCTGAGACTGAAAATCACTCACCCCTTTGCTATCTGTCCACAGAGACTTTATCAGAGCCAAGGTATGACATGAGTGTTCAGAATAAAATACATGTTATTTGGGGTATGGAAGAAAGTCTCTCATCAATTTTTTAATCTGTCTCACAGTTGTTCTGTGTGCCAGGTGCCATCTTAATTTTATTAGGGGATGGAGCCAATCTTAGGTCTGAATGTTTTTTTGTTACGTATTTAAAAATAACTCAAGTAGGATGTTACTGGCTGGTGTTTTCAAGTCTTTGAGGGTAGTGGCCCATCTTATTAATTATTAGATTTAACTCAAGCTGCACTACTGATTGTTTACTGAACTATTTGGGCCAAAGAATACTGCAAAAATTTCATTCAGTGTACCTCACTGGTCAAATTGAAGAGTCAAACACTGGACAAAGTGTTTTAGCATCATAGGGTGGGATCAAACTCATTCATCCCTGTGTGTATTTTTCAACCAAACAAATCTACATTTCCAAACTTCTGTCCATTCTTTGACCAAAACAGGACATTTCTAGCCAGATGACTCTACTTTGCTGACGGGGTTCTTCTTCTATCATGGCTGATACAATTTCCTGTGAACTGAGGAAGTTTATGGCTCTTCTTAGAAATCATTTAGTTTACATACTTGTGATGAAAATACTTCCAAATCAGAATAGATGAGATATGATTGGTTAATGAATCTTAATAATTACGTATAGAAGGACTGCTTAGTACCTTTGAAAGCTCGTCTTCAAAATGTTGTTGTCATTAGGTGCTGTCCAATCATCCTGACTCACAGCGACCCTATGCACAACAGGGCAAAATACTGCCCGGTCCTGTACCTTCCTCATGATTGCTGTTATGCTTGAGCCCATTGTTGCAGCCATTGTGTCAATCCCTCTCATTGAGGCTTTTCCTCTTTTTCACTGACCCTCTGCTTTACCAGATATGATGTCCTTTTCCAGGGACTGATTCCTCCTGATAATAAGTCCAAAGTGTGTGAGACATAGTCTCACCATCCTTGCTTCTAAGGAGCATTCTGCCTATACTTCCAAGACAGATTTGTTCACCGTTTTGGCAGTTCATGGTATATTCAATATTCTTTGCCAGCACCACAATTCAAAGGCGTCAATTCTTTTTCATTCTTCCTTATTCACTGTCCAGCTTTTGCATGCATATGAGGTAATTGAAAGTACCATGGCTTGGGTCAGGGGCACTGTAGTCTTCAGGGTGACATCTTTGCTTTTCAACACTTTAAAGAGGTCTTTTACGGCAGATTTGTCCAATACAATTTGTTGTTTGATCTCTTGACTGTTGTTTCCATGGACATTGACTGTGGATCCAAGTAAAATGAAATCCTTGGCAGCTTCAATATTTTCTGTTTATCATGATATTGCTTACTGGTCCACTTGTGAGGATTTTTGCTTTCTTATGATGAGATGTAATCCATATTGAAGGTTGTGGTCTTTGATCTTCATCAATAAGTGCTTCAAGTCCTCTTCATTTTCAGCAAGCGAGGTTGTGTCATCTGCATAACTCAGGTTGTTAATGAGTCTTCCTGCAATCTTGATGCAGCGTTCTTCTTCATATAGTCCAGCTTCTTGGATTATTCGCTCAGCATACAAATTGAATAAGTATGGTGAAAGGATGCACATTTTTCCTGACTTTAAACCATGCAGTATCCTCTTGTTCTGTTTGAATTACTGCCTCTTGATCTATGTACAAGTTCCTCTTGAGCACATTTAAGTGTTCTGGAATTCCCATTCTTCGCAATGCTATCCATAATTTGTTATGAACCACACAGCTGAATGCCTTTGCATAGTCAATAAAACACAGATAAACATCTTTCTGGTACCCTCTGCTTTCAGCCAGGATCCATCTGACATCAGCAGTGATATCCCTGGTTCCACATCCTCTTCTGAATCCTGACTGAATTTCTGACAGTTCTCTGTTGCTGTACTGCTACAGGCTCTTTTGAATGATCTTTAGCAAAATTTTACCTGCTTTTGATATTAATGATATTGTTTGATAATTCCACATTCATTTGGATTGCCTTTTTTCGGACTAGGTATAAATATGGATCTCTTCCAGTTGGTTGGCCCGGTAGCTGTATTCCAAATTTCTTGGCAAAGACAAGTGACTGCTTCATCTTCAGAATACCACCCACCACTGCCGTCGAGTCGATTCCGACTTCAGAATGGTCACTATCAATTCCTTCTCTTCCTGTAGTGACATATTCCTCTTAAGAGGTGAAACTTATTCCTCTTTCCCCTTGAATCTCTGCTGGTCTTAGTGACTTGTTTAACCCATAGGATATGGGAAAGTGACATTCCACAACTTCTGAAGCTAGGTTATAAAAAGCTTTGCTTTACTCCTTGACCTCTTGGACTATTTCCTCTTGAAATGCTTAATCTGGGAAAAGTCAGTGCTATGTAAGAGTCTGTCCACACTGAGACTATGATGTTGTGAGACACTCAAGCCATGTGGAAAGTCCATGTAGAACGAGCAATCACATGGAGTGAGAGAAAGGGCAAGGAGCAGACATGTGTGTTAAGAAGCCACCTTGCAAGTGTATCCTCCAGCTTCAGTCTCTCCAGTTGATATCAAATGGATCAGAACTAAACTGTCTAGTTAAACCTTTTTCAAATTTCTGACCCTCAAAATTCTGAGAAAAATAGAAGAGCTGTTTTAAGCCACTAAATTTTGGTGTTATACACCAATAGATAACTGGAACAGCATCTAAGTTTCAAATTTAGTTTTAGGGTGTACAGTCACCACCACCTTCTTCTGTACAATGCTTTCTGCTCTTTTCCTCATATCCACTCTGCCAGAAGTTTCTAAGCAGGAGATGAGCACAAGTTTGGTGTAAGTGGTGTAACACAATTAATTTTCTTATGCAGATGACATAACTTTGCTTGCTGAAAGTGAAGAGGACTTGAAACACTTACTGATGAGTATCAAAGACTACAGCCTTCAGTATGGATTATATTCAATGTTAAAAAAACAAAAATCCTCACAGCTGGACCAATAAGCAACATCATGCTAAACAGAAAATACTGAAGTTGCCAAGGATTTCATTTTACTTAGATTCACAGTCTAGGCCCATGAAAGCAGCATGGAGAAATCAAATAATGCATTACATTGGGCAAATCTGCTGCAAGAGACCTCTTTAAAGTGTTAAAAAGCAATGATGTCACTTTGAAAACTAAGGTGTGTCTGAACCAAGCCACAGTATTTTCAATTGCCTCATGTGCAGGCAAAGCCTGGGCAATTAATAAGAAAGACTGAAGAAGAACCGATGCACTTAAATTATGGTGTTGGCAAAGAATATTGAATATACCATGGACTGCCAGAAGATTGAACAAATCGTTCTTGGAAGAAGTACAGCCATAATGCTCCTTAGAACTGAGGATGGTGAGACTTTGTATCATGTACTTTGGACATGTTATCAGGAGGTACCAGTCCTTGGAGAAGGACATCATGCTTGGTAGAGGATCAGCAAAAAAGAGGAAGACCCTTAACGAGATAGATTGACACAGTGGCTACAACAATGGGATTAAACATAACAATGATTGAGAAGATGGCAAGGACCAGGCAGTGTTTCATTCTGTTGTACATAGGATCGCTATGAGTTGGAACTGACCTGAGGGCACCTGACGACAACACCTTATTTGTGAAGAAAATTTCCACAGGCATATATAGAGCCTAGACATGTTCTGGGAAATAGATCTTAGGTCTTGTGTTTCATGATCTTAAACAGTAACCCATGAAAAATTAGCATAAGCTTATACTTGGTGTAGCATATATTCAGAATGACAACCCTTAAGCATATACATCTTTTGGAAGAAGGGTTTTGCAGCTCGGAGGCTTGAGTTCAAATCCTAACCCAACCATTTACATTGGGAAACTTACTTAAAATTTTCTGCACCTCATTTCCTCATCTACAAAGTGAGAATAATAATAATACTTGGTAGTACTGATGTGCTAAATTATATGTAAAACTGTGTGCCTAGCACATAATATACCCTCAATAATGTCTCCTGCCTTAGTTTTACTATTTTTCTCAATCCATTAATTACACTTGGAATGCCTTCTCCCTCTCATCTTTATTTTATTTTTCAGTTTTTAAATTATATGCCCTTAGATGGAATCTACAGGGTATATGTCTATTTATATTTTCACTCCCAAGCATAGTCCAGGGCCAGGGAGACGAAATATATTTAAAAACACTTGTAGCATAAAAATACGAAGTATAACCTATAACTTCCCTTGAACAATCTACCTCCTACTCATCTCTATCTTCTCTAATATTAAAAACAAATGAACAACAACAGAAAACTACCATCTGTTCCATCTTTTTGGCAATCATGCATTAGAGTTTTATGTTATTTCATTTTCATGTGAATTTACCAGTTGTAATTTGAGTTTTCTCTTATAAAATTCTCCAAAGTTTGTTTTAAGGTATTTCTAGAAAAAGGTTAAATATGTTATTTTATTATCCCAAAGCTTCCACAAACACTGCCATGAACATGCGACATATTTTGAATGGATAAAGGAATGAAAGACCTCTGTAGGAGAAAAGTGAGCAAAGAGATTGTTCAACTTTCATGGGTTAAAATAATCTGTTCTCTTCTCCACAGTTTAGAAACATAGAGTACTATTAGAAAACATTAAGTGCATTTAGTTTGAAGTGGTTTAGTCTCACATATTGTGACTTAAAATGACAGCTTTATTGCATTATGGAACTAAAATACAGCTGGAGGATCTTAAAAAATATGGAAAACAAGTAGAAAAGTGATTGCTCTTTAATAGACATTGACTACAGTTGTAGTCCATCTTTTTTAAATATTTCAGGATTCAAACAACTTAAAACAACTTGAAATCAAGAAACTGATTTAAGCACGAAGAATAATTATTTCTCAATGCTAAACAGAAAATAAAACATTCATGTGAGGAGTGAGGGAGGGGAGAGAGTAACTTTTTTTTTTTAATCAAAGACACAACATACAATAAAGATAAAGCCTTCTAGAAGGGAAATTATGAATTTATATTCATACTCATCCTGAGAGCAAATGTTGATCTAACTATTGACTATGCTAACTTATGACTTAGATTCATTCACTGAAAAGCTCTTACTATTGCCAAGAGTTCAAAAAAGCCAAATTCTTGCCAATGTTCATGGAATCTGTCCAATCCATCTGAATCTAATGATTTGTCCAAACTAGTTTTTACGTATCCCAAATAATACCTCATTTAAAATTTCTTAAAGGACTTTACCCTATTATGTAATCAATCATATTGTCAGGAAGCTGTTACTTTTGTAGAAGTCTCCCATTTGTTAATGTCATCCAAACGTTTTTTCACATATCATTTTACTTAGCTAAGTAACTCTCCTCTTGACTTTTCAACCTGCTTTAGTTACACCTTTTATGTTTTTTAGTAATAACAAACCTATAAAACTAAATTTAATTTTTTCTCCATCTCACCCATTAAATTCCCCTAAAAGCTGGTTTTTATTTTAGTTTATTACATAGTCTCAAAGAAGTGATCCAGCTTACCTTGCAACAAGATAGTCAGTTGTTCTGGCATATGATCACTCACGATCACAGTTCACTAAATGGCCAGCAACGTTGTTTTTTCCCAGTAAGTTTGTTATGGTTGCTTATTCCTTTTAATAAAAACTAATCTCATATGCAGAAAACAAAAGAAAAATTTAACATATAGGAAACTCAAAGTGGATTTGAGCACAAATGAGCAAAGTATTTACAAAAAATGGAAAAGAGACCTGCATTGAATCTTATATCTAAGACTTAGCTATTGATTTTAAATGTTTACACTTAAGCATTTAAATGTATATTGGAATAAATAATAATCTACAACCTTCACTCTGAATTAAAGGCATCAAACAAAGACAGATTGGCAGGAAAAAAATTCCATGCAGCATCAGAAGGGTAATACAGGCTCTCCTCCTCTTATATGATGATACCTATTATAATATGTTGTATTTTTTGGTGGCTAAATTGCCATCATTTTAATATTTTTCTATAATTTGTCATTTTTTCCACTGAAATGTATTTGAGCTAATATTAAAATTTAGCACTCCGAATCATGGGTAATCTGACAGCATGAGCTAATGTTCTTATTGTAGTAAACACGGAATTCTTGCACAAATCCAGTCTACTTTTAAAAGCAATGTTGATGATAATATAGTAATACATCCATCTTTGTGTTATGCTTTTAAATTTTGGTGAAGGAATTTTAGAATTATTATGTCATTTGAGTTTTATAGTATCCTACTGGGCTTATATTATTACCTCCATTATAAAATAAGAAAACTGAGGGATGGAGAGATTAAGCAGCTATGGTCAAGATTGTACATCAAGAAATAGGCAGAAACGGAACTCTAATTCAGAGGTCCTACTCTTAGCCTAAGGTTTTTTCTATTACATCATGACAGCATCTCTATGTATTAAATTGAGTTAAAATCATAAATATATATAATATACACTTCTTGGTATGTGGACTGAAATACAGATTGAAAATAGATAAACTCAACATTTCTTATTTTGGGGTTTCTTTGAATTTCCTATAACAGACATAAAGCTTCTAATTAAGGTTGTTGTTGTTGTTACTGTTATATCAACTTTATTAATGTATAATTTACATGACTAGAAGAGATCCATATTTATGGCTATTCCAAAGAAAGGTAATCCAACTGAATTTGAAAATTATCAAACAATATCATTAATATCACATGCAAGTAAAATTTTGCTAAAGATCATTCAGAAGAGGCTGCAGCAGTACATCAACAGGGAGTTGCCAGAAATTCAAGCCAGATTCAGAAGAGGATATTAACAAGGGATATGACTGCTGATGTCAGATGGATCCTGGCTGAAAGTAGGGAATACCAGAAAGATGTTTACCTGTGTTTTACTGACTCTGCAAAGGCATCCAACTGTGTGGATCATAACTATGGATAGCATTGCAAAGAATGGGAAATCCAGAACACTTAATTATGCTCATGGGGAACCTCTGCATAGATTAAGAGGCTGTAGTTCAAAAAGAACAAGAGGATATTGCATGGTTTAAAACCAGGAAAGGTGTGTGTCAGGGCTGTATCCTTTCACCATGCTTATTCAGTTTGTATGCTGAGCAAATAATCCAAGAAGCTGGACTATATGAAGAAGAATGCTGCATCAGGATCGGAGGAAGACTTATTAACAACCTGTGTTATGTATATGATACAACCTTGCCTACTGAAAGTGAAGAGGACTTGAAGAACTTATCGATGAAGATCAAAGACCATAGCCTTCAGTATGGATTGCATCTCAACATGAAGAAAACAAAAATCCTCACAATGGACCAATAAGCAACATCATGATAAACAGATAAAAAATTGAAGTTGTCAAGGATTTCATATTACTTGGATCCACAATCAACACCAATGAAAGCAGCAGTCAAGAAATCAAATGATGCACTGCATTTGGCAAATCCGTGGCAAAATGCCTCTTTAAAGTGTTGAAAAGCAAAGATTTTGTTACGTTGAAGACTAAGGCGCACCTGACCCAAGCCATGGTGTTTTTAATCACATATGCATGACAAAGCTGGACAATGCATAAGGCAGACTGAAGAAGTGACACCTTTGAATTGTGGTGTAGGCAAAGAATATTAAATATACCATGGACTGTCAAAAGAATCAACAAACCTGTTTTGGAAGAAGTACAGCCAGAATGCTCCTTAGAAAGAAGGATGGAGAGACTATGTCTCACATACTTTGTACATGTTATCAGGAAGGATCAGTCCGTGGAGAAGGACGTTATGTTTGGTAAAGTAGAAGGTCACCAAATAATAGGAAAACCCTCCTCGAGATGGATTGACACAGTAGCTGCAACAATGGGCTCAAGCATATCAATGATCACAGGGATGGCACAGGACCAAGCAATATTTTGTTCTGTTGTACATAAGGTCGTTATGAGTAGGAATTGACTCAAGAGCACCTAACAATTTATATGAGACAAAATGCATCCGTTTTTGGTGTATATTTTGATATTTTGAGAAATTTATACAGCCAGGTAACCACTGCCACTACAAGAAACAGAATATTTTCATTACCCAAAGAAGTTCCTTTTTGCCTCTTCACAGTCCATCTCTTCTCTCCACCTTCAGCCCCAGATAATCACTGATCTGCCATTTTAGATTACTTGTATCTTTCTAGAGGTCTAGAGTTTCCTATAAATGAGCCATGCAGTATTTACTTTTCTATGTCTGACTTTCTTTCAACATAATGTTTTTGAGATTCATCCATTTGCAGAAGTAATGTGTTTTTTCATTCACATGTTGATGGCTATTTGGGACATTCCCAGATTTTGGCTATTAGGGATAAAGAAGCTATAAACAGTTGTGAACAAGTCTTGTGTAGCCATACATTTTCATTTCTCTTTGGCAAATCATTAGGAACGGAATTGCTGAGTCATATGGTGGATGTGTGTTAACATTTATAAGAAACTACTAAACTGTTTTCCAAAATGGTTGTATCATTTTACATTCTCACAATGTATGTGCATAACCAGTTGCCAAAAATGGCACTGTCAGTCTTTTGACTTTTTAGCCATTCTATTAAGCTTGCAGTGGCATCTCATTAATGTTTTAATTTCCATTTCCCAGATGACTAATGATACTGAGCATCTTTCCATATCTTAACTGGCAATTTGTATATCTTCTTTTTTGAAATGTTTACTCAAATATTTTGCCCAATTTGAAATTAGGTTGTTTTTCTCATTACTGCATTTTAGGGTCGCAAATATGGCTAAGGGCTTGACTACTTGCTGAAAGGCTGATGGTTCAAATCCAACAAAAGGCGTCCGGAAGACAAGCCTGGCGATCTGCATCTGAAAGGTCACAGTCCTGAGATCCCAAGGAGCAGTTCTACTCTTCACAAGTGGGGTTGCCAGGATGCATCTTTTGTCTAATAATAGTGGTTTTTAAGTCTAATAATATGATAAATTATATAGTTTCATATTCAAATGTTACAGCAACCTAACACTCCTGCTTTAAAACAAATTTGGGCATGATGTATCATCTTTCCTAATATTTTGTTAAGTAATTTATTTCTATCTTTACAGGTATATTAGTTTCCAGTTTTATTTCCTTCATATGTCTTTGTTGGATTTTGATACCAAGTAATGCTGGCCTCATAAAATAAACTGTAAAATATCCTCTCCTCCTCTGTTTTCTGAAAATCTTGTGTAAGGATGGTATTATTTCTTCCTTAAACAATTCATGAAATTTAACTGTGACGGTATCTGGGTTTGATTTTCTTTGTGATGAGTTTTATAAACTACAAATTCATTTGCTTTTAATATAGACGCCTAACTATACTCACAGATGTTTTGCTGAAAATTTTTATTCTTTTTTTTTTTTTTTAAATATATTTACACTGGGTATAGGATGTAAAGCTCTAATCAAATTTTTCAGCACTTTAAATTTTTTTCTGATGAGAAATACACAGTTACTTTCGTCTTTGTTTTGTTTATATGATTTGTGTTTTTTCCCTAGTTGCTGTCAAGATATTCACTTTATCATTAATTTTTAACAAATTTATTTTGATGTGTTTTTAATGTGTTTGTTCTCCTGCTAGGTGTTAGTTGAGCTAGCTTTATAGTTTTATTCAAAATTGGGGAGATTTTGGTTTCTATTTCTTCTTTTGTTCCACTGACCCTCCCTCCCCCTCACTCCACTTACAGAACTCTGATTCACATTTTATTCTATAGGTCACTGATGCCGTGCAGATTTTATTTTACTCTCTTTGTTTTTCATCTTAGATAGATTCTGTTGCTAAATCTTTAAGTGAAATGATGTTTTCTTGTGTAGTGTCTAATCTGTTGTTAATCCAACCCAGTTAAAATTTTCAGTTATTTTATTTTTCGTTTCTAAAAGTTCTATTTGGTTCTTTTATTAAATTTTCTCTTCCCCTCTTTATTATGTTCATCTTACAACAAATTGTTACTGTAATAGCTATTTAATGCACTTGTCCGCTACTTACAAAATCTATGTTATTTAAAGGTCTGCTTTTATTGATAATTTCTCTCCAGTTTTTTGGTTATATTCTTCTTCTTAACATACGTAATTTTTTTTTTTAATTTTATACTGTCTTAGTTATCTAGTACTGCTGTACCATAAATACCACAGGTGGAAGGCTTTAACATAGAGAAATTTATTCTCTCACATTTTAGGAGGCTAGAAGTCCAAAATTCAGGGTGCTAGCTCTAAAGGAAGGCTTTCTTTGTTGGTTTTGGGGAAAGGTCCTTGTCCTCAATCTTCCCTGGTCAAGGAGCTTTTCAGTGCAGGAACCCCAGGTCTGCTATTCTCCTGGCTCTTGTTGCTTGGTGGTATGAGGTCCTCATGCCCCTCTGCTTGTTTCTTTCCTTTGTCTCAAAAGAGACTGATTTAAGACACAACCTAATCTTGGAGATTGAGTCCTGCCTCATCAACATAACTGCCACTAATCTTGCCTTATCAACATCACAGAGCCAGGATTTACAACATACAGGAAAATCACACCAGATGACAAAATTGTGGACAATCACATAATACTGGGAAACATGGCTTAGCCAAGTTGACACGTATTTTGGGAGGACACAAATCAATCCATAACATATACTAAACATTATAGATTACATATTGGTAAGGGTTTGGCTTTCCCCCACCACCGTTTCTTTAAACAATGTTAAGTTACTTGCATATCAGTTTGATCCCTTAAAGTATTTTTTAAAGCTTTGCTAGGACAGGTCTATAGAGGCCTTCGCTCCAGCCATAGTTTGCCCAATCACTAAGGTATTGTTCCTTATGGGAACAGTGCACTTTCCTGAATATAATGAAGGATTATCAATGACTCTCCACTCTAACTAGTTGGACACATTTTCCTAGAGCTTTCCCTCTGTGAGCTCTAGGAATAGCTGGCCTCATGGGGTTTCATCTTATGCTTGCATAGCTGAGTACTAGGCACAGATACAAAAGACCTTTTATTCTGATTTATGGACCTCCTTTTTACCCATAGTTTCCTCTTTTCCAGAACTCTGTTCCATAACTCCAGTTGCTTCTGCCTCCGCTATTTGCATTCCTCATCTCTGTGACGTTAAGGGGTTCCTTATGAGTTTGATATCTATCAGCATATGTTCTTAAAATTGACGCTAGTCAGCAATCTAGAGCCATTATACCGCTATCCTCACCTGTTTCCCTCCTCTTAGGGATCATGATTCTGGGCTGCCTTTTGTCAATGTCTGAAGGCAGTCTCCTTTAATACATTTTTTCCATGTATTTACAAAAGAAGCATAAAGCCAGTCCTTATTAAAACAGCATGGCTAGTGGCTGAAGTTAGAGCTTGTTTTCACACCCCAGCAGCATTGAGAACTATAATTACACATTTTTTGTTTTTTTTAACCATGGAAAGAGAAACAGAAATTTGCTGTAGAAGTCAAGGTTCTGCTAAATACTTATTTTCTGGACAGCGAGTTCACTTAATTGTTAGCCCTTTTAATGGAGAAAAATAGTTACAGGCAGCAGGATATAACCCAACAATGCATAATTCAGTGTTGGCCTTGAGATAAAACCAAACCAAACTCGTTGTCGTCCAGTTGATTCGAACTCATAGCGACCCTATAAGGCAGAGTAGAACTGCGCCATAGGGTTTCCGAGGAGTGGCTGGGAGATTTGAACTGCCGACCTTTTGGTTACCAGCCATAGCTACAGCAGCCTTGAGGTAGTAAGAAAAAAACGAAAATGCTCTATGGAAATCTGTTTTCAAAAGTGCTTGAGAAGCCTTTTTCAAATGTATTAAAAATAAGAAACAGACTTTAGAAAACTTTCAAACATTATCCTAGCAGAAACAGCAGTGTATAGTTATTCTTGTTCTCTGTTTGTATATAGTCACAGAACTAAAATACAGGAATTAGAAAATCTAAAATGAAAAAGAGAAATTTCCAACCTATAACATCTCTAAATGTGGCTAAAAATTCCAAAGAAAGTTGGAGTATAAACCAGCTAGCACTGAAAACTAACTTTTGGCCAGCAAGGTAAAATAAAATTGTGTGGTTATATCAAAAGTAAAGGAAGATATTAAAAAAAGAGAAACTTGAGAGTTTACAATAAATAGCAAATGTTTGAGGGGATGTAAATGCCACACTGCCTTGGATTATAAAAAACACTCAAAATATTGATAATTTATAATAATCTTTAGTCCCTTCCAACATCCATCCCGTAACTGTTCATTTGTGACCATTATCAGAGGAAACTCCTTTCTTCTCTCTGATAAAAACCCTGTAAGTTTTATATGTGAAGATCTACTTTGGACATGGAGCTTTCAGATAAAATGTATCATGAAATATTTTCAGAAGTCCCTTAAATGTCTATAAATGATCAGATTATAAGCAATCTAAAGCCAAAAAAAAACCAAGCCCGTTGCGATAGAGTGGACTCTGACTCATAGGGGCCCTATAGGATGGAGTAGAACTTCCCCGTATGGTTTCCAAGGAGTGCCTGGTGGACATGAACTGCCAACCTTTTGGTTAGCAGCCATAGCTCTTAACCACTATGCCACCACTTTTCCATAACCAATTTAGACATTATAAAACCTACACTATATATGATTCAAGAATTAACTCTTTATCAAAGAATTACAACAAATGGAAACTTCACAATAATAATTGAAGAACAGAATAACTGGAGAAGAGCCATAACAATGTACATTGAATCTTCTCAGAATATCATAAACTTTTTTTACATATACGCAAAGATTAGTTCATGCTTTACTCATGTGAAATCAACACTGTAGCACACATAAGAGTTCAGATTGCTGCTTCCCAGAATATCATAAACTTCTCTTGTTATGTATATGAAAGTATTAGGTTATGCATTGTCTATTATAGCCTATTTCTTGCATCAACAGCCCAGGATTAGTCATTCCCCTTGCCTTCAGAGCAATTGCAGCCTTAGACAAAATAATCCAAGTCATCTTCAAATAATCGGATCATCTCACACGTAGTATAATATGCATTGAAATTTACACTGGAATATACTGTTTCTTTTGTCTGATTACCATACCCTTACCTGAAGAAGTACAGCTCATGGCTGTGCTTTTGTAGTTTGAGAAGTGTCCACACCCAGGACAAACTTTTTGGACACTTCAGTGCCAATATTTAAGTTTTTTTTTATCTTAGCTTCCATTATTCATGATTGTTATGGATTGAATTAATTCCTCCAAAAATATGTGTTGTAAATCCAAATTTCTATACCTATGATTATAATCCCATTTGGGAATGAGTTATCTTTGTTAGTTAATGAGGCAGGATTAGTGTAGGGTGTATCTTGAGTCAATCCCTTTTGAGATATAAGAGAGATTAAACAAGTGAACTGGGGAAAGACACATGCCAAGCCACATGAAGATCGCCCAGGAGCAGAAGCTCGGAGACAAGGACTTTCCTCCAGAGCCGACAGAGAAAGAAAGCCTTCCCCTAGAGCCAGCACCATAAGTTCGGACTTCCAGCCTCATAAACTTTAAGAAAATAAATTTCTTTTTGTTAAAGCCACCCGGTTGTGCCACTTCTGTTATAGCAAAAAAAAAAAAAAAAAAACTGCTGCCATCGAGTCAATTCCAACTCACAGTGACCCTATAGGACAGAGTAGAACTGCCTCATAGAGTTTCCAAGGAGCACCTGGCAGATTTGAACTGCTGATCTTTTGGTTAGCAGCCGTAGCACTTAACCACTATGCCACCGGGGTTTCCTCTGTTATAGCAGCACTAGATAACTAAGACAGTGACTAAAAAAACCCCAAAAAACCAAACCCAGTGCCGTCAAGTCAATTCCAACTCATACTGACCCTGTAGGACAGAGTAGAACAGCCCCATAGAGTTTCCAAGGAGCGCCTGGCAGATTCAAACTGCCGACCCTTTGGTTAGCAGCCGTAGCACTTAACCACTATGCCACCAGGGTTTCCAAGACAGTGACTACACAGTCCTTATTCAAGCGCCTCTCATAAAACAGAAAGACAAATCCAGGAAGCAATTCAAGGATTCCATCTCATTTGCACAAAATTTGCCTTCTAACTGAAGAAAAAAAAAAACAAATGGGAATTATCAGGTAGCAAGATCCACGAGGATATGATCTAAAAAAGCTATGCTGGCTGTTTGAAGACATCAGCTGAGGTCAAACGGACACCTGGTAAAATACTCCATGAGGTAACGCATCACAATAGCAACAGTTTAGCCATGGTTTGAAACATCAATAAAGAATTTTTCTTTGCATGGATTTTGTACTGTTTCCTCATTCTGTGGGTTATTAGAGGAAGACAAAAAAATAAAATAAAATAAATAAAATAAAAAGGTAGAATTCACAATATCCAGTATATAATAAAAAAACATCCCAAGGCATGTGGAGAAACAGAAAAGTGCACCCCATACCCTTTGTTTAGATTCACATTTCTACCTGGTGTTATTTTCCTTCTACCTGAAGGAAATTCTTTTACATTTCTTGCAGTTCAGGTCTGCTTATTGGCTTTAAACTTTGTTATTCAGGACCAGGGCAGCATTTAGACTATGGCTAATTGTTCCTCACAATTGAGGCAAAAGTTTTCTCAGTACTCTACCTGATACCTTCTGAATTACTAGGATTTCCACTCAGGTTGGTGAAAACAGAAGTTTTTTTTTTTCAGCTCTGCGCTGACCCCAAGGATTGTTCCCGCTAATCTTTCCATGTTTTTTTTTTTTTTCCCAGTCTCAGGCTGTTTTCTCATGTGCATGTTCTAATTAATGTTCAGCTGATGATTCCAGGTGGACCCTCTCAGATCTCTGAAATTCTCCCTCTGTGCAGCTTCGTCTCTCTGGTACTCGACACTACAAACCCTTCAACCTTGGCGTTCCCACTTTACCCGTTATGTCCCCTCAATACAGAACACCATGGGCTCTAACTGGTTTTATTCTCTTCATACTGGGATGCAGAAACACTCTCCAGGCAGTGAACTGGAACAACTACAGGGCTCACCCTGCTATCTCTCAGTTATTGCTGTCTGTCACTCTTGTGATATCCAATATCTTGAAAACATTTGTTTCATGTATTTTGTCTTTCCGTTTTTTAATGTTTGGGACAGGAGGGTAAATCTGGTCCCTGTTATTCCACCTTGGTCAGATGGTCAGAAGTGGAAGTCTTGAAAGGAGATTTTTGATTTTCCTAAACTTTAATATATGTAGTTTTCTTCAGTGAACAAGTAGACATTCTTGATGAAACATAAATTCATATTAGTATTCCTTCTATCTCTGATATGCATTTACTCACATAAATCCCACTGGGTATGAGGCACTTAGACAGCAGATGGTTCCATTCAAATCAATTAAATTGAATGATATGTGCCATGAATAGCTGGGACTATCAACGTATGTGTTCAGAAAACACTGTTATTTTTGCAAATATGGTCATCCTTATGATAGTTTTTGATGTTGTCAGAAGGGATCAGTCCATGGAGAAGGACATCATGCTTGGCAGAGTACAGGGTCAGCGGAAAAGAGGAAGACCCTCAATGAGGTGGATTGACACAGTGGCTGCAACGATGGGCTCAAGCATAACAACGATTGTAAGGATGGTGCAGGACCGGGCAGTGTTTCGTTCTGTTGGGCATAGGGTCGCTATGAGTCAGAACCGACTCGACGGCACCTAACAACAACAACAACATGATAGTTTTTGAGAAAGCTTACCTCAGGATCATCTTCCATATTACCAAAGTTATGAATCTAGCATTCTTATATACGAACTGGCCAGAAGAGTCAAATGTTATTCTTATTTAATATTTATCTTATTAAATATTTATTACTAGCATCTTTGAAGGCAAAGAAAAATTTTTTTCACAAGCAAATAATACTGTGTTCCTTAATTATGCTTTAACCTTTACTCATATTTTTTCTAGAATGTACCAAAAGAAACAATGAGGTAGACACAACTTTAATCTCTGAGTAATGAAACAAATTGGAAGGATCCATTAAACAGCATATTTTTACACCTGATTTCCACTACGAGATAGAAAACTCCTCCTCAAGGCAGAGAAACTACAGTAAACCAAAGGTTATGAATATGTCTTTTATTTAAAGTATAAATTTAACATAAAAAAACATAGTTTTTATTAATTTATTTTATTATCTTGGCAATTCATTCATATGCTTATAATTCTAAGAGATTCTTCTACTTATTTAGACATAGAAATCAGATTAAGTCTTTTGAATTCCAGAACTTAAGCCAAGTCAATCCTATCTCCAGATCTCTCTTATGATTTCTATACAAATAACTCAAAGGCAATCAAAAACAGTACTTTGAGAACTGAATTAATCACCCCAAACATGTTTCTCTTCCAATGTTTTCCAACTCTGAGAAGGGTACTATCATCTACTAAGGTGCTGAAACATGAATTTGGGTGATGGTCTTGATCCATACTTTCTACTCACCTCTTATACCCAATAATCATCAAGTTCTTCAATTCTATTTCAGAGCTACCTCTGAATTTCATATACTTATATTTTCTTCGGGAGCCCTGGTGGCACAGTGAATGGTCAAGTCCTCAGCTACTAACTGAACAGTTGGAGGTTCGAACTCACCAGCCACTCCATAGGAGAAAAGACCTGGTGATCTGATCTTGTAACTATTACAGTTGAAGAAACCCTATGGGGCAGTTCTACTCTGTCGTACAGGGTCGCTATGAGTCAGAATACACTCTATGGCATACAAAAAACAATAATATCTTTCTCTACTTTCACTGCTCTAATCCAGTCAACTGGTCTCCCACATTAACACTAGCTTTGCTGCAATCCATTTTTCTCATTCAGTAATAAAAATTTGATCATGTCATTCACCATATTAAAATCAAAACAAAACAAACTTTTGACTTCTGTTCATCTAAAACACAAATCCCAAGCTTTTTCATGTGGTCTAGAAAGTCTTTTACATTTATTTATTTAAAAAATATTTATTGAGAATCTACCAAAACCAAATCATTGCAACCCTACAGAACAGAGCAAAACTGCTCCATAGGATTTCCAAGGAGTGGCTGGTGGATTTGAACTGCTGACCATTTTGGCTAGCAACAGTGGCTCTTAATCACTTCACCACCAGGGCTTCATGGAGAACCTAATATGTGCTAAATAATATTCTAATCAATGATTCTATTTCCAGTGATAGTAGACTGTTTTTCAGAAAATAAAGCAAAGTACAAACAAAAACACTCCATTGAGAACAATCAAAATGCGGGTAAAATATCTTTAAAAAATGATCTTATAAAAACTGACAAGTAGGAATTAGCAAGCTAAATATTAAATGAAAGCTAAAGCTCAGGGATGTAAGCTGAGCACCTTAAATCAATTTTGCCCAGACAGTACTCCACTATGTGGAGGAAACCATGGAACCAAGTTATATGTTTGGGAAAGCAAACTGCTCTGAATCTGGTTCTCTCTGCCATGTGTTCTCTGACAAATCATTTCACCTGCTTTCTAGGAATTCCACTTGAATTCTCGTCTTTGTGTGACATCCTTTCTTATTTATTGGTTTAATTTTTTTACATTTCTTTTCTGTCACTCTACCAAAATATTAAAAAGGAACAGGAAAAGCTGAGTGTATTTAATCAACCGTACTGATCTGGAAGTGTTCTCTTTTGAATCAGGGCTTTGTTGAGAATTTATTTTATTCCATACATTAGCATTATCTGGAAAATTAAAAATATTACTAGACCCAAACCCGGATAAATTAAATCAAAACTTCTGGGGTTGGGAACTGGGTAACCTCAGCATTTTAAAAACTCCTCAGGTGTTTTTAACAAACAGCCAAGTCTGTCAGATACTGGTATACCTCTTCCTCTAATAAGTTACAAACTTCTTGTGGGCAGAAATTTAACATTAATTATTTATGTAGCTCATTCTTTGTCTATAGACAAATAAAGGCTTACTTAATTGAATTAATAGTGCTCTGAAAAGTTCAGAGTGTAGAAATTAAGGACAATTGTTCATTTTTATTTTCTCAAGCCTCTAGGAATTAAAAAGAAGTTCCCAAAAATATACTTGTCTGGGTTTTCTTAACTAAAATGTATGATTCATGTGATATTATGAAAAACATAGTGTGTGTTTTTCATGGTCTGTTAAGTGCACCAGTACACACTTGCACACACAGCTGACAACCACACCAATGTGCCTCCTCTACTCATTTTGATAAGTTAAATAATTTAATATTTTCATTTGAGATGTGAATTTTTTTCAGTCATCAGGTTAAAAATTTTCATGATCACAAAGTTCCTAGGATTATGTTTGATGGTTTTTCCAGGGAGTCCTTTCTCTCTCATTTTGCTTCGTATGCCAATAAATTGGTTTTGTTCATCTGGGATGGTGTAGCACAGTCTAATGAATAAACTGATTACCCAGCACAAAATCTAAGCCTGGGAACTATGAATTACCCCACTATAAATATGCTGGAACCTTCTGGAGAGATTCAGACAAATAATCGGATGGAGTTTTTTTCTGTAAGATGCTGCTGGATTCTAAGGATAAGTCAATACCTAGGTTCAGAGCTTCATTTATATTTTTAATCTGAGAAAAGCAATGTGTCAAATGTAATGCTGAGTGAAATTAATAATAGATGCAAGATTATTCATGCACTTTCACACTCAAGTGTTGTGTGTACTTTGAAGATCTTTTCGATCATCCAGATCAGATAATTTTCTTCTAATTATGCCAGATTTGATTCAGAATCTTATTAAACTGACCTGCATTCACATCTATGCTTTGATGGATAAACCCTGCAGAGAGAACAACTCCTTTGGAGCTTGCTCCTGGGAGAGACAGGGCATGCTCATAATAATTGTGGCAACAGTTATTACATACATTGTATCGTAATTTTTTATAGTCTTTTCACAGCAAAAATGTGAACCAGAAAATTATGTCTTAACCATTGGAGCTCCCTATTATAAACATACACTAACCTTTCTTAGCCACTCATCTTCTCTTTTCCAGGTAACCAAACTGAACAGATTCTCCTGAGCTGGGTCCCATCCAAAACCTGCTCAGTCAGATTGTCTTGGGAGAGACTCTTGTACATTACATACTTTGTTTAAAAGCTGCGTTAAGTTATTTTGATAATTAGCGGACTTGGGAACCTAGAGTTACTTTTTGTCCTCATAATTTAAACTTCTCAAAACTATATCCTAGTCAGGTACCCCTTTTGCCTCAGATAAAAGATAATCTGGGGCTTCTTCTGAGAGAGAAATTGTTTAAAAAAAAAAAAAAAAAAAGACTCCTCTACACAGAGCATTATATTAGAACACACCATCTACTTTTGTTTCTGTGAACTTCTTAAATGAAGGAAATTTGTTAATCCCTCTATGCAGATAAAGAAAACTGAAATTCAATCTTACTGGCATGACCAACTAACTAGTTGTAGCTTGAAGTTTTTACTAATCTTTATTTTAGTAACACTCAAAGCAAGCTTAGCAACTCTTATAAACAGGTTTTTCAGTTATTTTAGTGCTGTATTCTTTATCAATATTAGAAATTAAAATGTTAATGAAGTAAACATCTGGTAATTACGAAAAAGCAAGTGGCTAAATCAAGAGATTTTATACTTTAGAAATACTTTTACATTTGTTAACTCATATTTCTATGAATAATCCAACATAGTTTACATATATGGAACGTTATTTATTTCATCCTAAGATGTATGCCCACATTTTAAATTAAAAACACTTATGTTGCATAATTATTTCTTTCATCAAGGATTCTTGTTTTGTTGGTGACAAGATATTTAATTCAGAATGACTGTCTGTACCCACAATCTTCAAAACATTTTGATTAAATCTATTATTATGCCTTCCTCCAACAGCATATCATAACCACGTGTCCAATTCATGTTTTCCATTATTTTGTTTCAAAATATTCAGTTTGTCTACATATTGTGAACATTCCTAATGTTTCCAAGTATCTAGATATTTGGTACTATATGGGCCAAACTTCCAATTAACTTAATTGAATATTGACACACAGCTAATGAGAATCTGATATAGCATATGCTTATCTGACATAGAAGATGCTTTCCAAAACCAAAACTTTGTTATTATTTAAGTCATGAAATAGTCTCAAGAGATATGCAGAAATTTTTATTGTTATTTGCATAGTAATTTATTATTAAGGTGTAGACAGTAATTTATTTTTATGTAGGCATTTTGATATATACTGTGGAAATCTCAATATTTTACAGTCTTTGGAAGGACTTAATTGATTCAATACTTAAGCCACTGTTGAGTGTCTCTGATATTCTAAGATCTATGTTAAAACCCTAGACATAAAATAGTAATAGTAATGGAAGGAATACACAGAGTCACTATACCAAAAAGAATTGGTCAACCATTGCAGAAGGTAGCATACGATCAAGAACCAATGGTATTGAAGGAAGCAGTCCAAGCTGCACTGAAGGCACTAGCAAAAAACAAGCCTCCAGGAATTGACAGAATATCAACTGAGATGTTTAAACAAATGGATACAGCACTGGAAGTGCTCGCTCATCTATGCCAAGAAATTTGGAAGACAGCTACCTGACCAACCAACAGGAAGAGATCCATATTTGTGCCCATTCCAAAGAAAGCATGGAAATTATTGGACAATATCATTAATGTCACATGTAAGTAAAATTTTGCTGAAGATCATTCAAAAGTGGTTGCAGCAGTATACTGACAGGAAAATGCTAGAAATTCAAGCTGGATTCAGAAGAGGATGTGGAATGAGGGATATCATTGCTGATGTTACATGAATCTTGGCTGAAAGCAAAAAATTCCAGAAAGATGTTTGCCTGTGTTTTATTGACTATGTAAAGGCATTCAACTGTATGGATCATAACCAATTATAGATAACATTGCAAAGAACGGGAATTCCAGAACACTTAATTGTGCTCATGGGGAAGGTGGACGTAGATCAAGAGACAGTCATTCAGACAGAGCAAGGGGATATTGCATGGTTTAAAATCAAGAAAGGTGTACATCAGAGATGCATCCTCTCACCATACTCATTTAATCTGTATGCTGAGCAAATACTCTGAGAAGCTGGATTATATGAAGAAGAATGTGGCATCAGGATTGGTGGAAGACTCAATTAGCAACCTGTGTTACGCAGATGACACAACCTTTCTTGCTGAAAGTGAAAAGGACTTGAAACATTGATGAAGATTAAAGACTACAGCCTTTAGTATGGATTACACCTCAACAAAAAGGAAACAAAAATCCTCGCAACTGGACCAATAAGCAACATCATGATAAATGGAGCAAAGACTGAAGTCAAGGATTTCATTTTACTTGGGTCCACAATCAATGCCCATGGAAGCGGCAGTCAAAAAATCAAATAACACATTGCATTGGGCAAATCTACTGTAAAAGACCTCTTTCAAGGCTAAAAATAGAAGATGTCATTTAGAGGACTAAGGTGAGCCTGACTCAAGCCACGATATTTTCGATGGCCTCATATGCTTGTGAAAGATGGACAATGAATAAGAAAGACTGAAGAATTGATATCTTTGAATGATGATGTCGGCATAAAATACTGAACATACCATGGACTGTCAGAAGAACGAACAAGTCTGTCTTTAAAGAGATACAGCCAGAATGCTCCTTGGAAGCGAGGATGGTGAAGCTTAGCCTCACATACTCTGGACATGTTATCAGGAGGTACCAGTCTCTGGAGAAGGGCATCATGCTTAGTAGAGGGTCAGCGAAAAAGAGGAAGACCCTTGATGAGACGGATTGACACAGTGACTGCAACAATGGGTTCAAACATAACAACAATTGTGAGGATGGCACAGGAATAGGCAGTGTTTTGTTCTGTTGTACACAGGGTCATTATGAGTACCTAACAAAAACAAAAAGAACAACGCCAGCAATTCTTCTTTAAAATCTTCTCAATCCAATTGGAAAAAATATACAGGAAGAAAGTAATAATGTAATAAATGTTTAGGATTTTAAGTCATGGTCTTCTTGATAAAAGTCTTCTATTTGTGAACTCAAATCCCTTTTAGTTGTTTCTTAAGGAAGGAAGCTATTCATAAAGTTGAAGTAGATATTTGTCTTTCTTTATGGCAGCCCACCATTTGAACACTGATGAGTCTTGGTGAGTGTCAAAGATGCCACTGGTGTAAAGGTTGAAAATGTTTGATGCTTGCTTTCCTGGTTCCCTTTGCAGATGGGATATCGGCATAAACCTAAGGCTCTGCCAATCAGATGCATTTACCAGATTTGACTCAGCAGTTCACACTCAAGGCAAGGGGAAAACTGAGTCATGGGGTCACTCGTGGTTGTGGTGCTTGTGGCAGCATCCTGTTCCACATGCTAGTGGCAAGTGGAAGCATTCGTCTACAGTGCTCTCTTCTTGGAACAAGTTCTGTGGCATCATTTTGAGCACTGTTATTATCTGAATAGCCCCTGATATGGTCCACCTTTCTGGGTAATTTTATGAACCTAATAGTCTTAAAAAAAAAAAAAAATTCCTCTCCTACTTAAACCAGCTAGAATTGATTTCTCTTGCTTGCAGCTGAGAACTTAGACTGGTACTGTGGGCTTTATTTTACTAGTGAGACAGAAACAAAATGTTAATGATGTGAAGGTGCTATAACTCTTTTATGTCCCTGAAATGGTTGCTTGATGGGAAAAGTATATGATGTAATTCTGCAGAGGAGATAAATAATTTTCAGAAGCATAAAGGAAGCAAGTTGCAAGCAGGGCACCATGAGTGGTAGTGTGCTGGAATTTAGTAATGAGGAGGGCAACCCTTTCAGAAGAGAAAAAACAACACAGCCAGCTGTTTAAAATTTATGGCACAATATATTCTAGGCTTTTATATATTTAGTTACTGACATGTCTGCGTTTTGATTTGCCTGAAGTTAATTGTTTCATAAAAATTTGTCATTGTACCAGATTGTTCTGAGGTTAATAGTTTAAGAGCCATCATCAATGTACAACAAAAGATAGTTTAGTGAAAACAACATGTGACAGTAATAACATTGCAATGTCTGAAAATAAAGCAAAATTATCTTTGACAGGATTGTTCTTTGTCTTTCAGAGATAATAATAATTTATATTTTCAATACATAATTTAGTGTTCAAAGCATTGTCAATATATTATCCTGTTTGAGGCTCATTTCATTGAAAACAAAACTTTTAACTTTATTTTAATCATTTTCACAGAAATCCATTGCAGACTAAATACAAATTTCTTAACAGGAAAATACTGGATGTAATGTAAACTTTAACTATGACTTTGCATTATTAACTGTGACTGTAGATGATGAAATAGTTTCAGAAAAATTCATTTCAATTCAACTTAAAGAGCACCTGTTTTGTGCCAAGCATTATGCAAGGTATAAGGATACAAAAAGAAGAAAGACATGGCTCTTGCCTTCAAGGAGCAATAGGCTGGCAAGAGGCACTAGTAGTATTAAAATTCAACAAGTACAATGAAGAGTCTTAGTACTGAGTGCACTAATTATACTCTCTCAGCTATTTCAGGATTATTGTGAAGACCTAGTTTGAAATTGCAAGGTTCAGTACAAAGTATAGTTAGCATTATAATTGCAAGGCTGCTGCTACTGATACATAAAATAAGCACACAGATAAAAGTACATAGAACCTTGTGGTGAAGTAGAAACAGCAAGGGTCTCAGAAAGAGAAAAACTTGGGTTTGCTTCTGCAATATGCTAGATAAATGAATGTGGGCATGCATCCTAACTTTTCTGAGTTTCTGTTTCCTGGTAGGCAAAACTAGGATAGTATCTACCTTGACAGGTTTCACTGAGAGTCAGATATAATATTAACTAATCACCTAGTGTAGAAACTCAATTATTTTATAAGGGAGTGTTATGGATTGAATTGTGTCCCCCCAAAACGTGTGTCAACTTGGCTAGGCCATGATTCCCAGTATTGTGTGATTGTCCACCATTTTATCATCTGATGTGATTTTCATATGTGTTGTAAATCCTACCTTTATGATGTGAATGAGGCAGGATTAGAGGCAGTTATGTTAATGAGCCACAATTCAATCTACAAGATCAGGCGGAGTCCTTATCCACTCTCTTTTGAGAAATAAAAGAGAGAAAGTGAGCAGAGAGACATGGGGACCTCATACCACCAAGCAACAAGAGCCAAGAGAATAGCACATCCTTTGGACCTGGGGTCCCTGCACTGAGAAGGGACTCGGCCAGGGAAGATTGAGGACAAGGATCTTTTCCCAGAGCAGAAAGACAAAGAAAGCCTTCCCCTGGAGGTGACACCCTGAATTTAGACTTCTAGTCTCCTAGACTGTGAGAGGCATTCACTTGTGATATTTCTGTTATGGCAACACAAAATAACTAAGACTGAATTTGGTACCAAGAGTAGGGTGCTGCTCTAACAAATACCTAAAATGTGGAAGCGGTTTTGAAAGTGTGAATGGAAGAGTTTTAAGACTACTTTGAAGAGACTGTTAGTGGAATTTTAGACCTCAAAGACAATTCTGGTGAGGACTCAGAAGGACATGAGGAGAACTGTTAAATTGGATATGACAAAGACAGCAAGAAGCTGCAGCAAAGAAAGCACCACGGTAGAAAACCAGCAGCAGCAGAGAAACAGCAGCAGCAGAACCAGGAGACCAGAATGAGACACTGCTGGAGCTAAGCCATGGAGTGAGAGAGCTGAGTTTCTTTGTGTAAGAGGCTTCCTGGCAGGGTAGGGTACCTCCAAGCACTTGTCAGTGGAGTTAGGCTTGCCAATCCATGGAGCAAGAGAGCTGAATGCCTTCTGGCTAAAGTTTAATGGTGGAGTTAGGTGCCTCCAGGCACTTACTGGTGGAGCTACAGAGCTTTGGAATACTTGCTCCAGCAGGGCAGATGTGGGTGGTGAGGCCGAGGAACCAAGAGGCCAAAGAACCAGGAAGCAGAAGCTGAAGTGACAAGAACACAGGAAGCAGACCTGCCTCAGTCTCAAAGGATGGAGTCACCACTCAGATGGGCTAGGAGAATGGGGTCACCCAAAGCTGAAGGAGCAGAGTTGCCATTCCAGTGGGCCTGGAAGATGGAACTGAAGCCCAGGGCTGAGAGGTTTCCACTCAGAATCCACAGAGTGTGGCCAATACCTTAAGTCTGGAGGGCAAGGCGATTGTCTAAATGGTCTCAGAGAACAGAGGATAATTTCCAAGCCTTGAGGGCTAACGTAATGTGTTCCGCTGACTTGCTTGGTGCCTGTGAGGCAAACAGCCTCAGAGCCCAACCGTTTTAAGAGACACCTGCTCTGGTTTATCCTCCTACACCGAGCAGAATAGGCTGCATATTCTTCTGAAACTGTCCTTGACAAGATAACCACAGAACAGCCATAGTGAGCCTCAACCAGTTTTAGCAGGTTTTCTATACCATCTTAACACTTTAGTGACTTATCAGCTCATTAAGAGAATAATACACACAAATACCCTGCCCCTCGATGGAGACTTAACATGCTAATGAAGGAAAAGAAAACTCTTCCTCTATCCTGGAGACTCGAAACCTTGCCCAGAGAAAATGCATAGTCATCCCCAAGCCCTGAGCGCCTGTGTGAAGGTCAATCTTGAATATTCATGATGAATTTACTCTCTATAAAAGCCCACCTCCCCAAGCTGCCTGCGAGCAGTTTTGGAGGCAATGGCTCCAATTGCTCCTTTCCTTGCACAATGAAATAAAGGTACCTTTCTTCTCTCCCACCTCAGCCTCTTTTTTACCGGCTGTAGCAAGCCATGCCCAGCAGAACCAGGGCTTCTACCTGGCAACACATGTTATCCCTTCTTTCCCTCCAGTTTCTTCCATTTGTAATGTCTAGCTTGTGCCTGTTTCACCATTGTACTTTGGAAGCAGATAATTCTAGATTTCACAGATGAAGAAGAATTTTTGGATTTTGGATGTGGAGTTGATTTAAAACTTTTGCTATGATATGGTTGGGTGAATGTGTTTTACACATGGCAAGAACATGGCAAGGACAGGAATTTTAGGGGGCCAAAGGGTAGAATGTCATGGATTGAACTGTGTACCCCAAAACTGTGTGTCAACTTGGCTAGGCCATGATTCCCAGTATTGTGTGATTGCCTACTATTTTGTCATCTGATGTGATTTTCCTATGTGTTGTAAATCCCACCTCTATGATGTTGAGGCCCAGTGGCACAGTGATTAAGAGCTATAGCTGCTAACCAAAGGGTTGGCAGTTCAAATTCACCAGCTGCACCTTGGAAACCCTATGGGCCAGTTCTACTCTGTCCTGTAGGGTTGACTCCATGGCAACTTTTTTTTTTTAATGATTTTAATGAGGCAGGATTGGAGACAGTTATGTTAATTAAACAGGACTCAACCTACAAGATTAGGATGTGTCTTTAGCCAATCTCTTTTGAGATATAAAAGACAGAAAGTGAGCAAAGAGACATGAGGACCTCATACCACCAAGAAAGTAATGCCAGGAGCAGAGTGCATCCTTCGGACCCAGGGTTCCTGCACTGAGAAGTTCCAAGTCCAGGGGATGATTGATGACGAAGACCTTCCTCCAGAGCTGATGGAAAGAGAAAGACTTCCCCTGAAGCTGACCTGAACTTGGACTTCTAGCCTACTAGACTATGACAGAATAAATTTCTCTTCGTTAAAGCCATGCACTTGTGGTATTTCTGTTACAGCAACACTAGATGGCTAAGACAGAGAGTCACCTAAGCTTATAGTCCTGTGAGATAATCGGGCCTATCACAGTGCCTGAAATATAATTAGTACTCAATACATATTTGTCAAATGACAGATATATGAATATATTTGAGTCTATCTCAATAGGTAGGTAGGGCAGGTACTGTTATTTCAGGTGCTATTATTGTCCATACTAAAATAATATTTACTTTAGTAAACAGCAAACACATTTACATATCAATTAATTTGAAACTAGGAAAACTGATGTAATTCTGAAAAGAAAAACAAACAAAACTCTGAATTATTTACATAAGTTAAATGCTCTGGATTCTTTCCCATTTTCACACAATTAATAACCAAAAAAATGCAAAGTTTTAATTGGAAAAGATAACAGCTATTGGCCTGTGGTACAGACTATTACTGTGGATTAAGAAAAAAAAAAAAAAAAACTAAAGCAAGTTAGTAAATACTTTTTTATGCAAAAATTTTATTTAATTATAGAGATTAAGTCTCTGAATGGTTATGTGTGAATTTACACTAGATAAGCAGTTTCCTTGGAGTGGACATCTGCAGTTCATTCATTATTTTATTACACACCTGTGAATTTAAAACACTACTTAAAAATGTACTCAAATGGCCTTTTTGCATGGAAACTTCAAATATAAATGCCTTTTGTTTTTTTTGAATTGTCATGTTCAAAGAGTAAGAAAGTGTGTAAAGACTTGACGCTCTAGACATCTCTCTACTTAAGAGTGAGGTCACTTCACATATAGCCAAGCTCCAACATGCTGCTGTATCCTCAGCTTTGCTACAATGTGAGTCATTTTTAATAGGCAAAGGAGACAGACATGTATAGTAATGACAATGAAGCAGACAGTGGGATGTTCAGATATCTAAAAGGTAATGAATACAAAGAATAAGGTGAAAATTACTAAAATCAGGTACCACATTGCCTGAATAAAATTTCAAGGCAAATCAGAGCAGCTGGTGGGTTCGAACTCCAACCTTTCAGTTAGCAGCCAAGCACTTAACCACCGTACTACCAGGGCTCCTTCTTTAATAAAAGAGGTGGGTAAAAGCCACTTTTGAAACTCTATGGAAATGCCTTTGTCAGGCAGGAAACTCCCTGCTAGAAAGATAGCATGACAGCATGCTGAAGGTCCACACTGGAGGCAGTGGGCAATGACATGCAGATGTCGTCAGACACAACTTCCCTCCCAGCCTGTCACCTAGCCCCATCTTGATTATTTGTATTATTCACCACTTGCAGATATTTTCTTGTTTGTTCACTTATTCATTTACTATGTATTATTTATTGTGCTCCGTGTAACACATCTCCATAAAGTCAAGAATCTTGATGTTCGCACAACTCCACAATGCTGTAGATTTTTGGGTTACAACCTTGGAAGTAAAACAAGCTAACATAATAACCATAATAACCTGAAGCAGCATCTTATTTATCTTTTTTTTAATGCTTCACACATAAACCAAAAAACTCATTGCCGTCAAGTCGATTTCAACTCATAGCGACCCTATAGGACAGAGTAGAACTGCCCCCATAGGGCTTCCAAGGAGTGCCTGGTGGATTCCAGCTGCTGACCTTTTGGTTAGCAGCCGTAGTTCTTAATCACTATGCCACCAGGGTTTCCACTTTACACGCAGCACTCAAAAATACTGAAATAATAAATGAAATAGAATTAATCACTTGATTACACATAGACACCATTTATAATACCGGTTTTCAAGGAAATAAACTGTAAGTGATTTTGAACTCTAGAAACACACCTCCTTGGCTATTACCATGTCACAGTACCTTCCCAGCTGCAGTAGTGGTTGCTCTCAGATTAGTGAGAGATGGGGCAGGAACTTGCTTCGTGTGAGAGGGCCTTGTTACTCAAAGTGTGGTCTGCATCACCTAGGAGCTTACTGGAAAAGCAGAATCTAAGCCCTACCCCAGGAATTCTGAATTAAAATCTGTGTTTTTATCAAAATCTTCATGTGATCTGTATGCACATTACAATTTGAAAAACACTGCATTAGGGTAAGTGGGTCAACTAGTGCATTATCCCTGGGCTTCAGTAATATCTTTACCATCTATACCTGTACAAATAGAGGGCTTCTATGTAAGCTGTCCCTGGATGGTGCAAAGGAGTCCTGGTGGTGCAGTGGTTACAGTGCTTGGCTGCTAACCAAAACGTCAGCAGTTCGAATCCATTAGCCACTCCCTGAGAGAAAGATGTGGCAGGCTGCTTCTATAAAGACTGAATGGAGGTGGAGCCAAGATGGCGGAAAGACAGACACTTCTGCCGAGCACTCTTTACAACAAAGACCAGAAAAAACAAGTGAAACGAGTATATCTGTGACAGGCTGGGAGCCCTGAGCATCAAAGGCAAGCTTAGACAAGGAACTGAGGGGCAAGGGGAGGAAGAGACCATTCAGAAGTGGAGAGGAGTTACTAGACCTGAATAGCGGGGAGCCCTCAGGCACCATTCCTGGAGCGGTGGCAGTGGGTTGGTACTAGTGTTCAGCTGCAGTTTCCTCAGGGAGAAGCAGCCAGCCACACAGCCCACTCACACCTCTGAAACAGGAGGAGAACGGAGCACTCTCAGCAAAAGCTAAGTACTTGTGTATATTTTACTGCACCCCCCACCCCCCAGCCGGCTTCAGCGGCTGAATCCCTGGGTCTGAGATAGACCCTGATGAACACCTAGAGCCATCCTCCGAGCCTTGGGGAAGAAAAAAATTTGCAACTGGGGGGAAAGATAATTTGCTAGCTCCATAAACTGGGGGAGCTCAGGACAGAAGCAGGTCCTGTCCAGGCATAAACCGTCCATGGACCTTGAGCACCTTTCCCTTCTGCATGGACCTGTGTGGGCCTATTTCGGGAGAATAGGCCCTTGCTGGCAAACTCCAACCATTTCAGCTGTACGGTGGAGAGGTGGGTGTTTGATGTTTGACATTCCTTTGCCTATTAAACAAGGTTCTCACCTACCCACATCAGAGACCTAAGGACTGGTAGCACCACTCACGTCACCCAGCCACCCATGGCAGGGGTCCAAAGATAACTGGTACCTCCCAGTCCTTATAACTAAAACTTTGGGTGCCCATAGTCCTTCTGCAGAACCCACCCACCAGCACGCTCTAGGGAACAGACACACGTTTTCCTCAGAGACACTTGGGGGTCGGGTCTCAGCCCCCTGCCTTGTTCAGAGCATGACCCCCTGCTGCAATCAGATACCAGTATATACGCCAGTCATCCCTGCCCCTCTAAGACTGTAGGACAGAGCCTGCACCACATACTTGATATCAGCTACCTGGAAACCTGAGCTGAATTCATACCAGAAAACCGAATGGACTCCTAGACTGATATACCTGATAACAGCTCCAGCCAGCTGGGGACAGGACACCAGAGCTCCAAAAGCAAAAATAATCAAGCCAGCTCACTCAAGCAACCCATAGGGATATACCAAAACAAAACAAAGCAAGCAGCTACGACACAGTAAGCAAGCAAAAACTAATACAATAACTTATAGAGGGCTCGGAGACAACAGTCAATATCAAGTCACATAAAGAAACAGACCATGATCGCCTCAACAGACTCTCAAAGAATCCGGGGATCTTCTAGATGAAAGTGCATTCCTAGAATTACCAGATGCAGAATACAAAACTTTAATATACAGAACTCTTCAAGACATCAGGAAGGAAATGAGGCAATATGCATAACAAGCTAAGAAACACACAGATAAAGCAACTGAAGAAATTGGGAAGATTATTCAGGAACATAATGAAAAGTTTAATAAGCTGGAAAAATCCATAGACAGAGAGCAATCAGAAATTCAGAAGATTAACAATGAAATTACAGAATTAGACAACTCAATAGAAAGTCAGAGGAGCAGAATTGAGCAAGTAGAAGCTAGAATTTCTGAACTAGAAGATAAATCACTTGGCACTAATATATTTGAAGAAAAATCAGATAAAAGGACAAAAAAAAATGAAGAAACCTTAAGAATCATGTGAGACTCTATCAAGAGAAATAACCTACAAGTGATTGGAGTACAAGAACAGGGAGGGATAACAGAAAATACACAGAAAATTGTTGAAGATTTGCTGGCAGAAAACTTCCCTGATATTGTGAAAGATAAGAAGATATCTATCCAAGATGCTCATCGAACTCCACATAAAGTGATGTTAAAAGAAAGCCACCAAGACATATTATAATCAAGCTTGCCAAAACCAAAGATAAAGAGAGAATTATAAGAGCAGCAAGGGATAAAAGAAAAGTCACCTACAAAGAAGAGCCAATAAGGATAAACTCGGACTACTCGGCAGAAACCATGCAGGCAAAAAGGCAATGGGATGACATATTTAAAAAGTTGAAGGAAAAATATTGTCGGCCAAGAATCATATCCATCAAAACTGTCTCTTAAATATGAAGGTGAAATTAAGATACTTCCAGATAAACAGAATTTTAGGGAATTCATAAAAACCAAACCAAAACTACAAAAAATACTAAAGGGAGTTCTTTCATTAGAAAATCAGTAATATAAGGCATCAACCCAAGACTAGAACACTGGGTAGAGCAACCAGAAGTAAACCCAAACAGGAAAATAAAAAAGAAAAAAAAAAAAAAAAACCCAACACAGGGTAAGGGCGATGTTACTATATAAAACAAGACAACGTTAAAATAATAAAGAGGGACTAAGAAATGTAATCATACACCTTCCATATGGAGAGGAAGATAGGGTGATATGAAGAAATAAAATTTAGTTTTAAATTTAGAAAAATAGGGGTAAATAATAAGGTAACCACAAAGGAGACAAACTATCCTACTCATCAAAATAAATACAAGGGAAAAATACAGACTCAGCAGAAACAAAATCAACAACAACAAATATGAGGAGAGGACAATATATAAAGAAAATTTACTCAGCACATAAAATCAAGTGGGAAAAAGAAACTGTCAACACACAAAAAAAGACATCAAAATGATAGCACTAAATTCATACCTACCCATAATTACCCTGAATGTAAATGGACTAAATGCTCCAATAAAGAGACAGAGAGTGGCGGAATGGATTAAAAAACAAGATCCATCTATATGCTGCCTACAAGAGATACATCTTAGACTTAGAGACACAAACAAACTAAAACCCAAAGGATGGAATAAAATATATCAAGCAAACAACAATCAAAAAAGACCGGGACTGGCAATATTAATTTCTGACAAAATAGACTTGAAAGCTAAATACATCAGAAAGGATAAAGGAGAACACTATATAGTGATTAAAGAGACAATACACCAAGAAGATATAACCATATTAAATATTTATGCACCCAATGACAGGGCTGCAAGATACATAAAACAAACTCTATCAGCATTGAAAAGTGAGATAGACAGCTCCACAATAATAGTAGGAGACTTCAACACACCACTTTGGGTGAAGGACAGAACATCCAGAAAGAAGCTCAATAAAGACACAGAAGATCTAAAGGCCACAATCAACCAACTTGACCTCGTAGATTTAACAGAACACTCCACCCAACAGCAACCAACTATACTTTCTTTTCTAGTGCACATGGAACATTCTCTAGAATAGACCATATATTAGGTCATAAAGCAAGCCTTAGCAGAATCCAAAACATTGAAATATTACAAAGCATCTTCTCTGACCATAAGGCCATAAAAGTGGAAATCAATAACAGGAAAAGAAATCAAACACTTGGAAACTGAACAATACCCTGCTCAAAGAAGACTGGATTATAGAAGACATTAAGGATGGAATAAAGAAATTCAGGGAATCCAATGAGAATGAAAACACTTCCTATCAGAACCTTTGGGACACAGCTAAAGCAGTGCTCAGAGGCCAATTTATATCAATAAATGTACACATCCAAAAAGAAGAAAAGGCCCAAATCAAAGAATTATCCCTACAACTTGAACAAATAGAAAGAGAACAACAAAAAAAAAACCCCACAGGAACCAGAAGAAAACAAATAATAAAAATTAGAGCTGAACTAAATGATATAAAAAAAAAAAAAAAATGATATAGAAAACAGAAAAACAATTGAAAGAATTAACAAGAACAAAGCTGGTTTTTTGAAAAAATCAACAAAATTGATAAACCACTGGCCAAAATGACAAAAGAAAAACAGGAGAGGAAGAAAATAACCCAAATAAGAAATGAGATGGGTGACATTAAAACAGACCCAACTGAAATTAAAAGAATCGTATCAGATTACTATGAAAAATTACACTCAAACAAATTTGAATACCTAGAAGAAATGGATGAATTCCTAGAAAAACACTATCTACCTAAACTAACACAAACAGAGATAGAACAACTAAATAGACCTGTAACAAAAAAAGAGATTGAAAAGGTACTCAAAAAACTCCCAACAAAAAAAAAAGCCCTGGTCCGGATGGCTTCACTGCAGAGTTCTACCAAACTTTCAGAGAAGAGTTAACACCACTACTATTAAAGGTATATCAGAGCATAGAAAAGGACGGAATACTACCATACTCATTCTATGAAGCCAGCATATTCCTGATACCAAAACCAGGTAAAGACACCACGAGAAAAGAAAATTATAGACTTATATCCCTCATGAACTTAGATGCAAAAATCCTCAACAAAATTCTAGCCAATAGTATTCAACAACATATCAAAAAAATAATTCACCATGACCAAGTGGGATTCATACCAGGTATGCAGGGATAGTTCAACATTAGAAAAATAATTATTGTAATCCACCACATAAATAAAAGACAAGAATTACATGATTTTATCAATCGATGCAGAAAAGGCATTTGACGAAGTTCAACACTGATTCATGATAAAAACTCTCAGCAAAATAGGAATAGAAGGAAAATTCCTCAACATAATAAAGGGCATTTACACAAAGCCAACAGCCAACATCACCCTAAATGGAGAGAGCCTGAAAACATGTTCATTGAGATCGCGAACCAGACAAGGATGCCCTTTATCACCACTCTTATTCAACATTGTGCTGGAAGTCCTAGCCAGAGCAATCAGGCTAGATAAAGAAATGAAGGGCATCCAGATTGGCAAGGAAGAACTAAAAGTATCTCTATTTGTGGATGACATGATCTTATGCACAGAAACCCTAAGGAATCCTCCAGAAAACCACTGAAACTAATATAAGAGTTCAGCAGAGTATTGGGATACAAGATAACCATACAAAAATCAGTTGGATTCCTCTACACCAACAAAAACAACATCGAAGAGGAAATCACCAAATCAATGCCATTTATAGTAGCCCCCAAGAAGATAAAATAGTTAGGAATAAATCTTACCAGAGATGTAAAAAACTTATACTAAGAAAACTACAGTACACTTCTGCAAGAAACCAAAAGAGACTTACATAAGTGGAAGAACATACCTTGCTCATGGGTAGGAAGACTTAACATTATAAAAATGTCTATTCTACCAAAAGCGATCTATACATTTAATGCAATTCCGATCCAAATCCCAAGGAGATGCTTTAATGAGATGGGGAAACAAATCACAAATTTCATATGGAAGGGAAAGAGGCCCCGGATAAATAAGGCATTACTGAGAAAGAAGAACAAATTTGGAGGCCTTTACTTTACCTGATTTTAGAACCTATTATACCGCCACAGTAGTCAAAACAGCCTGGTACTGGTACAACAACAGATACATGGACCAATGGAACAGAATTGAGAATCCAGACATAAATCCATCCTGATTTTGACACAGGCCCCAAAACAGTTAAAAGGGGAAAAGATAGTCTTTTTAATAAATGGTGCTGGCATAACTGGATATCCATCTGCAAAAAAATAAAACAAGACCCATACCTCACTCCATGCACAAAAACTAACTCAAAATGGATCAAAGACCTAAATATAAAATCTAAAACACTAAAGATCATGGAAGAAAAAATAGGGACAACGTTAGGAGCTCTAATACATGGCATAAACAGTATACAAAACATTATAAAGAATGTAGAAGGAAAACTAGATAACTGGGAGCTCCTAAAAATCAAACACCTATGCTCATCCAGGAAACCCTGGTGGCATAGTGGTTAAGTCCTCTGGCTGCTAATCAAAGGGTCAGCAGTTCGAATCCACCAGGCGCTCCTTGGAATCTCTATGCGGCAGTTCTACTCTGTCCTATAGGGTCGCTACAAGTCGGAATCGACTCGAGGGCACTGAGTTTTTTAGAGTTTATGCTCATCCAAAGACTTCACCAAAAGAGTAAAAAGACTACCTACAGACTGGGAAAAAGTTTAGCTATGACATTTCTGATGGGCACCTGATCCCTAAAATCTACATGATATTGCAAAAATTCAACTGGAAAAAGACAAATAACCCAAATAAAAAATGGGCAAAAGATATGAATAGACGCTTCACTAAAGAAGACATTCAGGTAGCTAACAGATACATGAGGAAATGCTCTCGATCATTAGCCATTAGAGAAATGCAGATCAAAACTACAATGAGATTTCATCTCACTCCAATGAGGCTGGCATTAATCCAAAAAACACAAAATAACAAATGTTGGAGAGGCTGTGGAGAGACTGGAACACTTCTATACTGCTGGTGGGAATGTAAAATGGTACAACCACTTTGGAAATTGATTTGGTTCTTCCTTAAAAAGCTAGAAATAGAACTATCACACAATCCAGCAATCCCACTCCTTGGAATATATCCTAGAGAAATAAAAGCCCTTATATGAACAGATGCATGCACACCCATGTTCACTGCAGCACTCTCTACAACAGCAAAAAGATGGAAGCAACCAAGGTGCCCATCAACAGATGAATGGGTAAATAAATTATGGTATATTCACACAATGGAATACTACACATCAATAAAGACCAGTGAGGAATCTGTGAAACATTTCATAACATGGAGGAATCTGGAAGGCATTATGCTGAGTGAAATTAGTCAGTTGCAAAAGGACAAATATTGTATAAGACCACTATTATAAGAACTTGAGAAATAGTTTAAACTGAGAAGAAAACATTCTTTTGTGGTTATGAGTGGGGGAGGGAGGGGGAGTGGGAGAGGGGTATTCACTAATTAGATAGTAGATAAGAACTACTTTAGGTGAAGCAAAAGACAGTACACAATACAGGCGAGGTCAGCACATTTGGACTAAACCAAAAGCAAAGAGGTTTCCTGAATAAACTGAATTCTTTGAAGGCTAGCGTAGCAGGGGCAGGGGTCTGGGGACCATGGTTTCAGGGACATGTAAGTCAATTGGCATAATCAAATCTATTAAGAAAACATTCTGCATCCCACTTTGAAGATTGGCGTCTGGGGTCTTAAATGCTAGCAAGCAGCCATCTAAGATGCATCGATTGGTCTCAACCCACCTGAATCAAAGGAGAATGAAGAACACCAAGGACACAAGGCGATTACAAGCCCAAGAGACAGAAAGGGCCACATGAACCAGCAACTACATCATCCTGAGACCAGAAGAACTAGATGGTGCCCCTCTACAATCGATGACTGCCTTGATAGGGAACAAAACAGAGAATCCCTGAGGGAGCAGGAGAGCAGTGGGATGCAGACCCCAAGTTCTCATAAAAAGACCAGACTTAATGTTCTGACTGAGACTAGAAGGACCCCAGTGGTCATGGCCCCCAGACCTTCTATTGGTCCAGGACAGGAACTATTCCCGAAGCCAACTCTTCAGACATGGATTGGACACAACAATGGGTTGGAGAGGGATGTTGGTGAGGAGAGAGCTTCTTGGATCAGGTGGACAATTGAGACCATGTTGGCATCTCTCGCCTGGAGGGGAGATGAGAGGGTGGGGGGGGGTTGGAAGCTGGCGAAATGAACATAAAAAGAGAGAGTGGAGGGAGAGAGCGGGCTGTCTCATTAGCGGGAGAGTAATTGGGAGTGTGTAGCAAGGTGTATATGGGTTTTTGTGTGAGAGACTGACTTGATTTGTAAACTTTCACTTAAAGCACAATAAAAATTATTAAAAAAAAAAAAAAGACTGAATGGAAATCCTATGGGGCAGTTCTACTCTGTCCTATTGATTTGCTCTGAGTAGGAATCAACTTGATGTCAGTGGGTTTGGTTTTGAGTTGTGGATTGTGTAAATGGTTAAGAGCTTGGCTACTAACCAAAAGGTTGGTAGTTTGAACTCCTTCAAGGGTGCCTCGGAGGAAAGGTCTGGTGATGTGCTTCCAAAAGGTCACAACCTTGAAAACCCTATGAAGTACAGTTCTACTCTGCACACGTGGGGTCACCATACATCGGACTCATCAGCAAAGGGTTTGTTTTGGGTTTTCTATACAACTGTATGTTTGCAGACAATAAAAATACGGTTCAAGTCAATTACTCTTCAGGGGTATAACCCCGTTCTAAATCCTATTTGTTTATTTATCGGTTTCCAGAAAACATACTTGATGTTTTCACAATGTCAGTGTTTAAACAACTAAATTTTCTGTCTCAATAAAGCATGATAAACAGCTGCTGCCTTTCATTTCTGCCTCCATTAAGGGAGAGTTAGAAATATTCACCGGAAACTCATCACTTCTATATTTCTTGCCAAGAAATGCCCTTTCTTATTCAGAAGTTGGCACAACTTCCAAGTTCAGAGAGGCACTGGATTTTACATCTAGAAACATCTGCTTTAATTTGCATTGATATTTTGATTCTCGGCACTTCCCTCCACACTTCTAAAGCACTTTGAGTCTGGGTCACAAAATTAACATTGCATCATAGACTGCTTTGCACTGTAGAATGTTGTTTCACGATTAAACTGTAATGATGTCAAAACAGTAATATAGAAAATATGTGCTATAGAAATTCAAAGAAGGAAGAAATTTGGATTGCTTGGGTGGTTACATAAGCTACCTGGAGGAGGTATTAGGCCTGGTACTGAAAGATGAAGAGGGATCAGATAGTGGAGAGAAAAGCCACAGAATTTCAGTGAGGGTTACGACAGTGGCAAAGGTATGGACAGAGAATGAACAAAGGAAATTCCAAGAGTTGATGAGGAAACCCATTCATGAAATGCGGTGGTAGAACTCACAGTTAAAAATGTTGATCGAGGCAGATTGATGTTGAATTTCCAGTTGAGTTGAATATTCCCTGTAGTGAATGGAGAGGTTTTGTGTAACAAAATGGGAAAAAAAAATGTTTTAGGAAGGAAATTTCATCAAGCAGAAGTATTCAGCATGCAACTCTAGTACTAATGTCGGTATTGTAATGCTAGTTCTTAATAAATAATGGCTGAATATCAAATGAATGAGTACAGTGTACAGGGATTCGAGAAATTTGTGGGAAAGAAACTTAGTTTCTGAAAAGTCAGTTTACTCTTCTGCAATTTGGTTATGTGTTTCACAATTGTCAAAAGGGTGAAAGCAAATGACAGAAAGTTATCAAAAGAGGCAAGCAATTCCTATAATGTATATACAGAATATACACACTTGTCTGAACTTGGCTGTAAGTTGGACTCCATAGCATTTTTCCCTCTAGATATGTCTCTGAACTTCAGGCCCTTTCAAAATTGCCTCTCAGGTTTTTTTGAATGATGATCACTAGGTCATTGGAAAAATCCCCTTTGTCATTATGGATTCTCAACATTCTACCCTGGGGGCTCTTCATGACCGTTCTGGAGATTGGCAAGACACCTACCTGCTCACAAGGTTCAAGTATCTGTTTATAGTCTCAGAACATTCTTCACTGATAACTACAAGGTTGGATCAAAGATCAGTTTCCCAAAGTTAGTTTCTCAGTGTATCGTCCCTCTTGCCTCCCTGAACCCAGTCAAGCCCAGGCTTCAGGACTGCCTGAGGTATTTTCCAACAGTCACAGCGATCGATCCTCTGCAGATATTGGCAGCACTGCTACAGAACCACTGTGTTAAAACTCCCAATGAAAGCATTCATTTCTAGAATGGTCATGGTGACAGCCACTTCCCGCAGTAGCATGATCTTACAGGATCCCTACTTCACAGATGGTGTGGACTTCTCACTAAAAAGAGTAGAATGTTGACTTGTGGGCTGCTAGTTGTGAAATAGTGGTAGGTCTCTGTGATAAACTCTGGAGAGAATAAAAGGGCTATTTTCCTTTGGAGGGGTTTGTCCTTCTTATCAGAGGAAGAAGAAGGGAAAATCCATGTAATCCAAGATTTTTCTTCACTTCCACATTGACGTCATGGTAAACTAACAGGAGAAGAGATGATAGAGCAGAATGCAGATACTCCATTACATTATGTCCAAATTGAACCATCCAGAATACAGGCTGGTAAGTTGAAATTGAAACCTAGTGTCACAAACTAATTTCCATTTCTTAAATGTTCTGAATCATTAAATGTTGAACTATTGAAAAAGCAATAGTTGTAATCTATTAACAACTCAATGACCATAAACTGTTTTGAGCACCTACAATACATTCAAAATAGTCCAGTGAGCTCACTTTCCTTTATGCTCCCAATGATACTATAAGCTTCTTCAGTGTGGGGATTACACCCAATAATGGCATGATTTCCCACAGGAAGCACACAAAACACATATGTTAATTTATAATGATGGGTGAGGTCTGAATCTATTACTCCAGGTGTGATAGGGATACTGGGCTTTCTCTCTCTGCTGAAATGTATTCTCCATTAGCCCACTCTGAAAAGAGCTGAATCTTAAAATGAGAAATGAACAAAGACTCTTAGACTGGAAAACGATCTCAGAGGCTCCCTGTTTAATGCATGGGTCCCCTAATTATCCAAATTTGTATCTTCTGTCTTGTGATGTTACTTCCACAAGCCTGATTCATGCTCAGCTGAAATATGAAGTGGTCTATGTAATAGGATCTGAGCGGCTCTGAAAGTTGCCCCATCAGGATACAGATGTGTTCCAGCTGATTGACAGCTTTTAATTTCTGGAAGCAAAACAAGTAGCTTAATGACATGAGAGGAAAGAGAATGAACCTGTTACCACCTACTGGTCCCTAGAATTACTAGATCTCATCTATAAATCGAGGAATTGGGCTATGAGACTATTAGATCCTATCCTCATTGCACATTAGAATCACCTGGGGGACTTAAAACATGTAATAATATTTGTTCCCTGCCCACCCCCAGAGATTTTAATTTAAATGGTTGGGGATGGCTCCTGGGTATTTGTTAATTTTAAAGTTCCTTGAATGGTTCCAATGTGCAATCCAAGTTGAGAACCAGTGACGCAGAGATCCCCAAGGTGTTCTCCAGTTCTAACATTCTGAGGTTCTAGAAGACCATAGGTCTGGTAAATTTCCAATGGCTGGAGATTAAAGAAGGTCTGAAGTATGAGTCACTGCAGCCATGCTATCCAATGTAAAAATTCACTCTCTGTAGCTCTAGGGAACTTACGACTTTTCCAGTGAGCTTGAATAGCCTCCCAATAAAAGAAGTCATGCTGTTTATTGATTTCAAATTTCACCATGAATGTAGGTCCCTGAGTCTGTCTTCCATATTATAATAACTGTAAAGATTATGCAGATAAGGATTATTTCTCTAAAGTTGGATGAAATTAGCTTCTATCTACAATACTTCTCCTGTGAGAAGATTGAGGAATATTGGTTGGTGGAAAATTCTATACAGACAACTCTTTTATAGCATCTATAAATCCTTAGGAAAACAAGTGATAAAATAATTTTAGTGGGTTATTGTCATATGAAGATATTAGCCAGAACTTATAAAACCATTGTGGGCCATGAGAGATGGTGGAATATTGGTTGGTGGAAAATTCTATACAGACAACTCTTTTATAGCATTATAAATCCTTAGGAAAACACTACAAGTGATAAAATAATTTTAGTGGGTTATTGTCATATGAAGATATTAGCCAGAACTTGTAAAACCATTGTGGGCCATGAGAGATGGTTATAAATGTGTTTTGCTGTAAACTGCTGAGGAAATATAGAAGCGTTATCATTTTGGTTACTGTTTATTGGAAACATTTTTGGGAACTGGAAATTTAATCAGCTGGCTGACTGGATTTAAAAGTGACTGGCGAGAACAATCTTTCACCAACTGCAATTTCAAAAAGCTCTAGTTTGACCTACAAGATTACCCTGAGGATTTGTCCCTGATTGAATTTGTAGGACTAAGGCTGACAGATTCTTACCATTATGATATCCATATTTTACTGTAGTTAATTTTTCCTCACGGCCACTTGTCTGCCAGTTTGTCATACTGTGGTGGCTTGCGTGATGCTGGAAGGTACGCCAGGGTTACCTGTGGTGTAACTGTCACCTATTATTTTAACCAAACCTTGTTACAACCCAGAACTAATTATTATTATTGATTTATGCTATTGATTTATCTTTATATTTATGAATATGATTATTCTCTTTGTTCACCAGACTCACTTCCATTTCATATATTCTTTCTGGAATCTTTTTTATTTTTTTCTTCTTCTTTTATCAGATCATTTAGAAGCTCCTTTAACTCATTAAAAGAAGGCCCAGTTTTTATTTATTCAAAAATATCTTTACTTGCTTTCATTCTTGAAAATATTTTACTCTCTGCTTGCTTCCAGAGAGATAATTTATTTGTCATTCTAATTGTCATGACCTTTTTCTTTTCATTTTTTTTATAAACAGCAGTTTTAAGGATCTTCCCTTTGTCTTTATGCTTTGCAGTATCACCAGGCTTTGTTTACATATAATTCAGAGTTGGCTCGATTGCGACGGGTTTGGTTTGGTTTAGATAAGGATTTATTTTATCTTATTTGTATTCTTTAGCTTTCTCAAATGTTATCATTCATCATTTTACTCAATACTAGAAAATTCTTTAGCATTACTTCTCTAAATATTACCTCATGATAATTTTCTTTATTATTTCTTCCTGTAATCTACTTAAAACATATTTGGATATCTCACTTTATTCTCCATGTCTCCTAAATTTTCTCTCATATTTCTCATTTTTTTACTCTATGCTGCAGTCTATGTGACTTCTTAGATCCTTCTCTTCATTCATGAAGTCTCTTAAGTCCTGTCATAGTGCCATTTAACACCTCATTGATTTGTAAAGTTTAATTATTATGTTATTCTTTTCTAGAAATTCCTTTTTCTTCTTTATTAAATACTCCTAGCTAATTTTGGTAATCTTTTTATCCTGATATATTTTTGTTGTTGTTGATACTGGGTGCCCTCAAGTCTGTTCCCACTCATAGGGACCCTAGGCACAATAGAATAAAACACTGCCTGCTCCTGTGCCACAATCGTTATTATGTTTGAGCCCATTGTCTCTTTTTCCCTCACCCTATACTTTACCAAGTGTATGTCCTTCTCCAGGGACTTGTCTCTCCTGATAACATGCCCAAAGTACATGAGATGAAGTCTTGCCATTCCCATTTCCGAGGAGAACTCTGACTGTATTTCTCCCAAGACAGACTTGTTTATTCTTCTGGCAGTCCATGGTATATTCAATATTCTCAGCCAACACCATAATTCAAAGGCATCAATTATTTGTTCTGCCTTATTCATTGTCCAGCTTTTGCATGCATATGAGGTGGCGACTGAAATTACCATGGCTTTGGTCAGGCAAATCTTGGTTCTCAAAGTGACATCTTTGCTTATTAACACTTTAAAGAAGTCTTTTGCAGCTGATTTGCCCAATGCAATATGATGTTTGATTTTCTGAGTGCTGCTTCCATAGGCATTGACTGTGGATACAAGTAAAATGAAATCACTGACATCAATCTTATCTCCATTTGTCACAATGTTGCTTATTGGTCCAGTTGTGAAGATCTTTGTTTTCTTTACGTTAACCTGTAATCCATACTGAGGGCTGTAGCCTTTGATCTTTATCAGTGTTTCAAGTCGTCCTTGCTGTCAGCAAGCAAGGTTGTGTCATCTGCATATCACAGGTTGTTAATGAGTCCTTCCACCAACTTTGAGCCACATTCTTCTTCATATACTCCAGCTTCTCAGATTATTTGCTCAGCATACAGACTGAATAAGTGTGACGAAAGGATGCATCCCTGAAGAACACCTTTCTTGATTTTAAACCATGCAGTATTCCCTTGCTCTGTTTGAACTGCTGCCTCTTGTCTATATACAGGTTCTACATGAGCAGAATTAAGCATCCTGGAAATCCCATTCTTTGCAATGTTATCCATAATTTGTTATGATCTACACAGTCAAATGCCTTTTTCATAGTCAGACATATTTTTAGATCTCTATTTTTTTCTTTAAATTTATTAGACTTATCACTTAGTATTCTTTGTAGGTATCTTTACTGAGTAATTCTGGTGTTAGTATCTTGTTTCCTTATGTGTTTGACATGATTTTTGATTGAGAGCTCATATTTGTTGACTTTCTGCATTGGGTATGTGTATTTCTAAGGATAATTTTGGCTTGCTTTTTCAAGGTATCCAGATAAAAATAGATCCACATCCAATTTACATTGTAATTATTGGCTAAAATATTTTGAAACCAACATCTATAGTAGATTCAGATCACAAAGTCATCTGAGCCAACCTTTGCCTTCATATTCTCAACGAGGTCTTGTTTATAAAAAGACCATACTTAACTCCGGAGCCAAGTCAACCTGGATAATTTGCTAATTTCAGTGTTTTCTCCAGGGGTTCTTGTTTTCTGTCATTGCTATTGTGTGTGTTTAGTTCAACTCCTTGCTCTGGAAGCTCTAGGTGAGGTGGGCTCTATGTATGTGCCAGATTCACTTCCACTTTCAATGCAAGCTTAAATTCGGGATTCTCGCTCCCTGACTGCATTGAATTTCAAATAATTTCCTTTAAATTCTTGCAAGCTCATTCAATTATTTAAGAGAATGCTTTTAATTATTTTATCCATCTTTGTTAGATTGTTATATAGAAGGAGGATTTTTTGATTTATATTGGACCTAATACTGGAAAAACAAGACTCGTATTAACCCTTAAAAAATTATTCTATCCTCAGAAAAAAACAAAAACCAAACTCATTGCTGTCGAGTCAATTCTGACTCATGGTGGCCCTGCCCCTAGGGTTTCCAATGAGTGGCTGGTGTATTCGAACTGCTGACGTTTTGGTTAGCAGATGAGCTCTTACACACTATGCCATCAGGGCTCCATTAAAAAAATAATTAAAAATATTGTCAAAAAAAAAAAGGCTCACATAAAATTTCATGTCTTTCAGGATTCCTAGATTATATAAGAAAGATGACACAATGGTTTTAGATATGATTAGGTTACACTCAATAATATCACTGGCATTATGTTGTTGTTGTTGCTAATTGCCACAGAGTAGGCTCTGACTCCTGGAGACCCCATGTACCACAGAAAACACTGGTCTTGTACCATCTTCACGATCACTGGTATGCTTGAGTCCATTGTCGAGGTCTATGTTTCACATACTTTTGACTTGTTAACAGGAGGGATCAGTCCCTGGAGAAGGACATCATGCTTGGTAGAGGGTCAGCGAAAAAGAGGAAGACCCTCAACAAGATGGATTGACACAATGGTGGCAACAATGGGCTCAAGCATAACAATGATTATGAGGATGGTGCAGAATGGGGCAGTGTTTTGTTCTGTTGTACATATGGTCACTATGAGTCTGAACCGACTCAATGGCACTTAACAACAACAAGTATTTTGAGTGCCTTCCAACATATGGGACTCATCTTCCAGCACTAGATAGGACGATATTCTGCTGTGATCATAGGATTTTCATTAGCTTATCTTTGAAAGTAGATCCCAGGCCTTTTTTCCTAGTCTGTCATAGCCTGGAAGCTCTACTGAAACCTTTCTACTATATGTCACCCTGATGCTATTTGAAATACTGGTGGCACAGGTTCCATTACCATAGCAACATGCAAGCCACCACAGTACAACTGACAGGTGGTAGAATGTTATTATAGTGCTGAGTCATCTAAATGCTTAGGCTCTGAAGCCAGGCTGCCTGAGTTCAAATTCTAGCTCTTTAACTTAGTAGCCCTGTGAATGCTGGTGAACTCCTTAATGTCTCTGGGCCCAATTCCTCTCTTTAAAAGAGGAATACATCAGTTATTACCCTATATGGTTGCCCTGAGGAGTAAGTATGTTAACACATGTAAATCTCTTAGAGAAATGCCTGACACATGGCAAGGCTAAAAAAAATCTAGCTATTATTATCATGATAGGTATTAGTGATTCCAACTAGTAAATTGCAAATTAATCATATAATTCACTGGATAAAAATAGTGGATGATAGGCAGTATCATTTAAAAATTGGGTTGATATATTTCATTCCTCATTTAAAATGAATTGCAAAGCTTCCAACAAATGAACCAAAGACAGATTTAAGATTTTTTATAGGACTTGAGTTAAAGTGCTCATTTTAAATATGCCTCCAAGCAAGCATATGAGAAACTGACTTTAAAAATTGATATAAATTATAAATTTCAGTTAAATGAGGTCCAGTACATATGAACCCAATTTTAAATGGTATTGCTTTATATTAGCTTTATTTAGCATTCAAAGTGGATTTGATAACCATCCTGGAAAAACCCAGTTTCTAACAAATTACTGCTGCTATTATAATGTATTTTGTGTTTAAATTTATTCATCTCCTTTTTACCATTTTAAGATTTTACAGGCAAAGAAAAGGTCTTCTCTTTAGTATTTTGAAAATAGATTATTTTCAGCTATGTGTTGTTAAAATTATATCCAATATTTTCCCAACCTGCAGAAGAGATAAAGCCTGAATTAACGTAAGTCCATGTAAAAATGTGCACGGTAGGTTTGTTGAGGAGGAATCTAAATTTCTTCCCCTTTCCCTCTGGAGAAATATGTAATACAGTATTTTTTTCTTCAATGTAGCTTTACGACATACATGCTTGAAATTTAACAGAACAGGTTATTAGGGTAGGCATTTTGTTTGGTAAAGGGATTCTTCAGAAATAAAATAATCCCTCCCTCAATCTGAGAGACACCAATTTGCTTTTTGATGTCTATTTGTCAATAACCAAACCCATTGCTGTCATGTTTATTCCAACTCATAGCGTAGAACTGCCCCATAAAGCTGCAAGGCTGTGATCTTTCCAGAAGCCAACTGCCACATATGTCTTCCGTGGAGCGGCTGGTAGGTTCAAACTGCCTACCTTTTGGTTAGCAGCCGAGTTTCTTCACTACTGCACCACCAGGGATCCTAAACTAACTGAAACTGACGTAACCCAGGATTAAATCAGGGACCTTTAGATCTTCAGTCTAACACTCTCCCAACTGAGCCATTCTGGCAACTTGTGAAGGTCTGAAGATTTTTACCAACTTCTGCAGTCTGAAATTGATCAAACAGGCAATCAGGGTGCACTGATAATTACTGGTGATTGGAATTCGAAAGCTGGAAACAAAGAAGGGTTGGTAGTTGGAATATATGGCCTCGGAGATGGAAACTATGCTGGAGATTGCATGACTGAATTTTGCAAGATCAACGACTTCTTCACTGGAAATACCTTTTTTCAACAATATAAGCGGTGACTATACACATGTACCTCACCAGATGGAATATACAGGAATCAAATAGACTACATCTGTGGGAAGAGACAATGGAAAAGCTCAGTATCATCAGTCAGAACAAGGCCAGAGGCTGACTATGGGTCAGACCATCAATTACTCATATGCAAGTTTAAGTTGAAACAGAAGAAAATTAGAATAAGTTCATGAGAGCCAAAGTGCGACCTTGAGTGTATTCCCCTGAATTTAGAGACCATCTCAAGAATAGATTTGACGTGTTGAACACTAATGGCTGAAGAGCAGAGGAGTTGTGGAATGACATCAAGGACATCATTCATGAAGAAAGCAAGAGGTTATTAAAAAGACAGAAAAGAACAAAATGGATGTCAAAAGAGACTCTGAAACTTGCTCTTGAACATCAAGTAGCTAAAACAAAGGAAAAAAATGATGAAGTAAAAGAGTTGAACAGAAGACTTCAAAGGACGGCTTGAGAAGACAAGGTAAAGTGTTAAAATGACATGTGCAAAGACCTGGAGATAGAAAACCAAAAGGGAAGAACACACTCAGCATTTCTCAAGCTGAAAGAACTGAAGAAAAAATTCAAGCCTCAAGTTGCAATACTGAAGGATTCTATGGGAAAAATATTAAACAATGCAGGAAGCATCAAAAGATGGAAAGAATATACAAAGTTACTATACCAAAATGAATTGGTCAATGTTCAACCATTTCAGGAGGTAACATATGATCAGGGGCCGATGCTACTGAAAGAAAAAGTCTAAGCTGCACTGAAGGCATTGGTGAAAAACAAGGCTCCAGGAACTGATGGAATACCAATTGAGATATTTCAACAAATGGATGCAATGCTGGAAGTGTTCATTCATCTATGCCAAGAAATTTGGAAGACAGCTACCTGGCCAACCAACTGGAAGAAAGGTGACCAAACCAAATGCAGAAATTATTGAACAATATCATTAATACCATATGCAAGCAAAATTTTGTTGAAGATCATTCAAAAATGGCTGCAGCAGTGTATCGACAGGGAACTGCCAGAAATTCAAGCCAAATTCAGAAGAGGACATGGATCAGGGATATCATTGCTGATGTCAGATGGATCCTGGCTGAAAGCAGAGAATGCCAGAAAGATGTTTACCTGTGTTTTATTAACTATGCAAAGGCATGTGACTGTGTGGATCATAACAAATTATGGATAACATTGCAGAGAATGTGAATTCTGGAACACTTAATTGTGCTCAGGAGGAATCTGTACATGGATCAAGAGGCAGTCGCTGGAACAGAACAAGGGGATACTGCATGGTTTACAGTCAGGAAAGGTGTGTGTCAGGGTTGTATCCTTTCACCATACTTATTCAATCTGGATGCTGAGCAAATAATCCAAGAAGCTGGACACATATGAAGAAGAACGGGGCACCAGGATTGGAGGAAGACTCACTAACAACCTGCATTATACAGATGACACAACCTTCCTTGCTTAAAGTGAAGAGGGCTTGAAGCACTTACTAATGAAGATCAAAGACCACAGCCTTCACTAGGTATTATACCTCAACATAAAGAAAACAAAAATCTTTACAATTGGACCGATAAGTAACATCATGATCACCGAAGAAAACATTGAAGTTGTCAAAGATTTCATTTTACTTGTATCCATAATCAGTGCTCATGGATACAGCAGTCATGAAATGGAATGACATATTGCATTGAAAAAATGTGCTGCAAAACACCTCTTTAAAGCGTTGAAAAGCCAAGATGTTACCTTGAGGACTAAGGTGCACCTGACCAAGCCATGGTGTTTTCAATCACCTCATATGCATACAAAAGCTGAATAAGGAAGACCAAAGAATTATTGATGCCTTTGAATATTGAATATACTACGGACTGCCAAAAGAACGAAAAAAATCTGTCTTGGAAGACGTATAACCACCATGCTCCTTAGAAGCAAGGATGGGAAGACTAGGTCTCACATATTTTGGACATGTTATCAGGAAGGAGCAGACCCTGAAGGAGGACATCATGCCTGGTAAAATACAGGGTCAGTGAAAAAGAGGAAGACCCTCAACAAAATGGATTGACACAGTGGCTGCAACAATGGGTTCAAGCATAGAAACAGTTCTAAGGATGGTGTAGGACTGGGCAGTGTTTTGTTCTGTTGGGCATGGGGTGGCTACGAGTTGGAACTGTCTCAATGGCACCTAACAACAACATTTCTCAAGAGTGAGGTTTTATTTTAGGCATATGTGAATCTTGAGTCTCTCACGTTGGAGATAAATATAAAAAGATAATATTAAGCACTGTGGACATAAAAGTGGAAGAAAAAAAATGAAAGATTAGGGGTACACTATCCTTTTGAGTTAAAAATACATTGCAGTAAAAAGAAGCCAAACTTTTTAATTCCAATTCAGTATTAATTGCTATGTCAGATAAAAATGAGCTGCTATATTCTCACAAGTGGTGGGCTGAAGTTATTACAGCTGAAATACAGGCTCTGCAAATTTTCCTATCAGACAAGAGTTTTGAGAAACACAATTACAGTAGACTCAGTGGGAAAAAATCGTATTTATCCAATGTTTTATAGGTAAGTACACACATTACTGACATTTGACCCTTTGGTCAGGTCAAAAAATTCTCAGAAAAGCATTGCATCAGTAATGGAAGGGAAAATACTGCTGAATGTGTATATTAACTACAAAATACAAAAAAAATATACAAGCATCTCATTGAAACTATTTAAGAAAGAGCCTAAGATATTTCTGTCAACCAATGAAGTTAATTGTAGTTATTGGAATTATATTTATTCCTACTACTGTAGGATTTTTGAGCCCTGATGGCACAATGGTTAAGAGCTCGGCTGCTAACCAAAAGCTCAGCAGTTTGAATAAGGAGCCCTGGTGGTGCAGCGGTTAAGAGCTTGGCTGTTAATGGAAAGGTCAGAAATTTGAACCCACCAGCCGGGTTCCGTGGGAAAAAGGTGTTGCAATTTGCTTCTGTAAAGATTTCAGCCTTGGAAATCCTATGGGGCAGCTCTACTCTGTCCTATTGTGTCAATATGAGTTGAAATTGACTAGATGGCATGCAACTACAACAACAACAATCATAAAAACCAAAAAACTACAGTGGTGGAGGATTTATTCTCAAGAATATGAATTTACCCACAAACTTGATCCTCCAAGTTCTTTTTCCCATGAAGATTAACATTTTTTAAGCACACATGGTCCCAAAAAGGTGGCTCTCAGGACCTGGAATAACTCTTGGATAGAGAATAAAAAAATACTGTCTACAAATTCAATTCCATGCAGATGAGATTGTTATTTGTGCTCCTATAACTCCAAGGTTCAAAGGTGCTGTGATCTTCCCTAACATCTTGTTCTTATAAATAATTTTATACAAAATAAACAGCTGTAAACATACAGAAACATACTCAGCATGATCATTTCAACTTTAATTTGTATAAACGAGGCTAGTATTTTTCCTCTGTGCTCAGCATCAGAACCAAAATGAAGTATCTTGTTAGGTATGTAACAATGCCATCCATATAACAAGAGCTTTAACTAGTTTTTTTTTAGCTAATATAACCAGTTTATTATACTAGGCTGAGTGGATAAGTTGAAAGTATGAAATAGCTTTTCTCTCCCCTTACGTCATTATATTTTCAAATAGAAGGGGATTTCTCTTCCCTGCCCTTGGGTATTTCAAACAGGAAGCATAGTTTTTCCCATGTTGTTAGTTGCCATCAAGAGGATTCTGACTCCTGACCACTCCATGGCTTTTCCCATAATTATTAAGTATTTAAAAGTGATATTTTAAGTTACCATCTTAGTTACCTAGTGCTGTTGTAACAGAAATACCACAAGTGGATGGCTTTAACAAACTGAAGTTTATTCTCTCACAGTCTAGGAGGCTTCAAGTCCAAATTTAGGGCATCAGCTCCAGGGGTGGCTTTCTCTCTCTGTCGGCTCCAGAGGAAGGTCCTTATCATTAATCTTCTCCTGGTCAAGGAGCTTCTCAGCACAGGGACCCCGGGTTCAAAGGACATGCTATGCTCCCTGTGCCTCTCTCTTGGTGGTGTGAGCTCCCCATGTCTCTCTGTTCACTTCTCTCCTTTATATCTCAAAAGATTGGCTCAGGACACAATCTAATCTTGTAGATCTCATCAACATAACTGCCTCTAATCCATCTCATTAACATTATGGTGATAGGATTTACAACACATAGGAAAATCACATCAGATGACAAAATGGTGGTTAATCACATAATACAGGGAATCATGGCCTAGTCAAATTGATATACATATTTTTGGGGAACACAATTCAAACCATGACAGTTACTAAAAATCAAATCCAAATAAATCAAACTTTATCTTTTCTTCAGTTTAAAGCTCGTCCTCTCCAATGAAGCTCTTGCCTGACCTGCATTGAGAAAGAGGATCTCCAACAGTCAGAAAATTATTTTCTGGGATCTTCTTTTTCACTAAACACTTCTTGAACACTTTCACCTTTTTCTACATATGGGCTGAGGGGTATATTGGGCTACAGTTTTCCAAAATGATTTTGGGCCATCTGTTAACAAGTTATTTATGTATGGATAGTCTTTAAAACCAAAACCAAACTCACTGCTGTCAAGTAAATTCCGACTCATAGTGATATGTGATTTATCTATTGCCTGCTATTCTCAGTTACCATTCTACCTCAGGCAGAGTTCCTTTTTTGAGATATTACATTTAGTAACATAAAAATAATTACTGAGTGACCGCTATATTCTTAACACTGTGCCAAGACATGATTCATATATATATACATTCAAATAATTTAGACATAAACAACAAAAAAAAAAAAACCAAACCTGCTGTCATCAAGTCACTTCCGACTCATAGCAACCCTATACCCAGAGTAGAACTGCCCCATAGAGTTTTCAAGGAGCGCCTGGCAGATTAGACCTGGCGACATCTTGGTTAGCAGCCGTAGCACTTAACCACTATGCCACCAGGGCTTCCAATTTAGACATAAGTAGGAGTAAAATAAATAGTATTGATTGAATAATATTTTTTTTTCAAGAAATCCATCAATGGTTAGGAGCATAGGATGAATGAGATACTAATAATATTTGTTTATCTAGAGGGGAATTTAACTGTGTTTCACTTGGTGTCAGGCAGGTTTTTAAATACATTTCTTTTTAGTTTCAAACATCACAAACTTACAGAAAAGTTGGAAGTATGGTACAAATAACTGTTTATGTTATCATTTGAAATGAAGCTGGTGATCTGATGTCCTATTACCTCTAAATACTTTACTGTGATTTCTCCACAAACAGGACATTACCGCTATCTAATCTCCAGACTCATTCAGGTTTCACAGACTGTTTCAATAACGCTCTTTATTGCAAAAAGATTCAATTCAGGATCACACACTGCATTTAGTTTCCTTCAGCTCGAAACAATGTCTCAGTCTTTCTGTGCCCTTAGTGATCTTAACACTTTTGAAGATTAAACCAGTTGCCACTGAGTAGACTCCAACTCAGGGCTACCTCCTGTGTGTCAGAGTAAAACTGTGCTCCATAGGGTTTTCGGTGGTTGATTTTTCAGAATTAGATAGCCAGACCTTTCTCCCAAGGTGCCTTTTGGTGAAATCCAACTTCCAACCTTTAAGTTTGCAACCAAGTGAATTGACCGTTTGTACCACTCAGGGACTCCTTTTGAATACTACAGGCCAGTAATTTTGTCAAATATCCCTCAATTTTGTTCGTCTGATGTTTCATCATGATTAAATCCAGGCTATTTACCTTTGGCAGGTCTCTTACTGAAGTGATGCTTCATTCTCCTTGTTGCCTCCTCTCGGGCGTACAAATTTTTATTTGATTCAGATTTCAATTTGTCTCATTATTGATGATGTTCATTTTGATTACTTCATAAAGTTGTTTCTGCCAGACTTCTTCTATAAAAAGTTACTCATTTCTCTTTTGTAACCAGTATGTATTTTGTAGAAGGGTACTTTGAAATATTCCGTTCCACATCACACTGTTAATTTATTAACATGTTTATTTCTTCATGGATGTTTACTTTGTTTTGACTCATCTAATGTGTAATATTTCTAGGATGATCGTTCAGGAAGATAAGAGAAGAAGAAAAGTAAAAGCAAAAAATGTTTTAATTAAGCTGAGATCATTGAGTTCAGGACATTCATTTTACAAGGGAGGGGACATGAGGCCCAAGGAGGTGAGTGCAACATCTGGGACCAGAAGCTGTGATCCTCACTCACAGCCAGGGCCCTTGACATAGCAGCAAACTTCAGATAAATTCTTTATCATAGACCAGCACCTATATGAGTGAGCACATCAGTGCAATTTAATGGCAAAATTAGAAAAACACTTGGGAAATTTTTGTTCTGTTTTTAAGGGCCTTGACATAAGAATATGACCTTGAATATTTAATTCTAGAGTAAATTATTATCTTCTTACTAAAAACCCTGTCTAGTGAAGCTTCTTCAACCTCAGTGGACTTCAAAAACATGATTTCTGCTAGGGAAAATATTACATGTGGAACCAAACTTTTACTCTAGAAAGAAATGCTTAGAAGCTAGCTAAGATATAGCAATTCCATGGATTTGAACTCAGCGACAGACTCAATTAAATCTGAGGTGGGATTCAGAGTTCTGCATTTTTAATAAAGGATCCAGAAAGAAGTTTCTGATGCAGTTGGGCATGGAACACATCACAGGAAGCACTGTTGTTAGTGTAGGCTACCACATTAAAAAGAGTTAAAGCTGATTATTACAGTTATCTCATAATCTAATGAAATGACTGAAGAAACTGTGATTATTATTAACTGAGGAACTGCAATCATCTGTCAGTCAATGTTTTAGGGATGCATCTGAGCTAGACTTGATCAATATTTGCGTTCTCCATGTTCAGGTATAACAGAAAATAACCAAGGTAAATTTTTCCTATGACTTTTTGGTTGCTACTGCTTCTGTACCAATTCAAGACATTTTTTGAAAATCACAATTACTTACTGGATATAACCTTTCAATTTGGTGGAGAATCTTTGTACAGAATACAATAATTCATATAAGTCACCACTTTTCAAATAAGGACATCGGAGCACAAAGAGGTAAAATTATTTGCCAGATAACAGACAGCTAGTTGCTGGCAGAGCCAGATATATGACCTAGATGTCCATTTGCTTTTTCCATTGCCCTAAGCTCTATGAGTTGGAATCAACTCGATGGCAATGGGTTTGGCTTAAGCTCTGTAATGTAAATCTGTACACTTCTTGAGAGGAAAAAAGGTGGTTGTGGTGAGTGGTAGACATAATTAATTTTTCTTTCGTATCTTTACCTCCACATTTTTACCCAAATCTAGCTAAAAAATATAAAAAGATGATTCAGAAATATTTGCTCAGTTTTTTTTTACAGCATACCTCAGACTAAATTCTCAGGCCTAGGTGATGACATAGAATTTCCAAATATCGTTGTCAAGTTACAGATCTAGAGGCAAAATTCTCAAAATTGATGGAACATGTCAAACCCTGAATTCTTGCCAAATTGTAAATGTTCTAATATTTTGATGCTTGTTCTATCATGTTTATGATTTCCTCTCGTTTTTCTTCTTGGTTCTGGGAGATCTTTGCCTGGAGCTTACAACCCATTGCTCCACATATACTTCAAGAGAGAGGGCACAGATTTTCTTAGCACTGCCTACACATCTGTTCAATAAATTATTTCATGCCTCTCTGTGGATACATTTTTTTTAAAAATTTTGCTGTCCTTTAAATGTTCTAGCAAAATGATTTTGTTGTTATTATCCTTAATTGACCTTTCAATGGGTCTTCAATTTTCCAAGAGTTTTCCGTTATAACCATATGGTAAAAATAAATAGCAGGAATCAGGAATATGACAAATTAAGTAATCACAGTTTTTGAACCTCTAAAATCTCCTAAGCCTAAGGTCTACCATGGGAATGGAATTTAATTTCATTCAAAAGCATTCAATCAGTGTTTATTGATTTTCTCCTACATACCAGGTACTCCCCTACATAGCAAGAATACAAATATGCATAAATTCTAGAGATCCCTGACCACCAAGAAAATTCAGTCTAATGGGAAGAAAACAGATAACGAGATATGTGCACTCCTTTAGGATAAAATCTACGGATGACTAAACTCAGGTGTTGTGAGAGGCAGAGCAGCGCTCTCCAAATCACATTAACGGCGAGGGACGATCTCCTGTAGCATGTAATACATGCCCTGAGTCTTAAAGTAGGAAACAATCAGAATGACAGGGCAGTATCCCAGGCACATGTAAGGGCAGGGAAATGAAAAGCAACAAGATATATGTAGTAAATAACAGAAGTAGTTCAGAGACTCAGAGACAAGCTGGTTACATAAAATGTGGGGTGGATAGCAAAATGGAAGAATTTCAAGATGGCACCAGCAGAGACTAAACCAAGTGTGGGACGTTTGTGAGCACTAAGCTCTGTGCAACACAGGTTATATGCTCTGGAAGTCGGCTCTGCCCAGAGTCCTGGTATGGGAAGGGTGAAGTTGGGTGATGCTTGTAGAAAGGAAAGGCAGTGGTGAATGGTGAGGTCAAGTTAGGCCAGATAAAGATGAACCTTGCATGACATATCAAGAAGCTTGGAGTAACCAACTCCAGCTCCTGTTTGAGAATATATAACATCAATTTTACATTTATAAATATAGTATGCATTTTTAAACTGTCAGTAACAGGATTTTCTCGTCTTAAAAAATAAAAGAATTATTTGGAAAAGAATAAAGAAAATGGGATAATAATAACAACAACAATAATAGCAGCTAGTATTTATAGCTTGTTTCCTATATGTCATGATAGATCTGTCTTATACTCCAGAAATATCTCCCCTATGGCTCCTCACGCACTTGTTCTAAAGCCTATGTTTTCACTGAAATAATGGTATACTCTACATGGCATTAAAGGCTTTGTTCCTTGGATCAGGGATTTGAAGATATGGACAGGCCAACATCATCCAGCTCAGACTTAATCACACAGCAAGAATATAACGGCAATGCTGCAGAGTTGACTTTACAGAGAATTCACATCCTCAGAGCATTGCAGTTATCTCCCCATTAATTCCAAATAATTGAACCTTGAGTAGCTGATCTTTTCCTATCCTCATGACTGATTTTTCACTGCTTTTTTAATTATCAGGAAAAGATATCCTCAACTGTGGTTAAGTTTAACTTTTGACTTATTAATTTTCCTTTGCCAAACAAAGATTAGTTAGGGTTATGGTTACCTACCAAGAAACGTCTTCCAAACCATCAACACTCTGCTCCAATTACTAGCTCCTGAGTGCTGAGTCCTGTTTTGTTGAGGACCTTAATCTGTTTCAAGGGTTCTTGTTATAGACTGAATTGTGTCCTCCCAAAATTTGTATTGTAAGTCCTAACCACTACGCTTGTGGTTATAATCCCATTTGGGAGTGGGTTGTCTTTGTTATATCAATAAATTAGGATTAGTGTAGGGTATGTCTTGAGTCAATCGCTTTTGAGATATAAAAGCAATTAAACAAGCAAGCGAGAAAAGGAGAAATGGGGTAACATAGATGTCAAGACACATGGAGCTCTCCAAAGAACTGAAGCAGAAACTGAAGAGACAGGGCCTTCCTCCAGAGCCAATAGAGAAAGCCTTCCCCTAGGTCTGACACCCTGAATTTGGACTTTTCTCCTCCTAAACTATGAGAAAGTAAATTTCTGTTTTGTTAAAGCCACCTACTTGTGGTATTTCTGTTATAGCAGCACTAGATAACTAAGATGGAGCTCTGGTGGTCAGTGGTTAAGCACTGGGCTGCTAACCAAAAGGCTGGCTGTTGGAATCCACCAGCCCCTCTTAGGAAACCCTATGCAGCAGTTCTGCTTTGTCCTATAGGGTCTCCATGAGTCAGAATCAAATCTGGCTATGAGTTAGATAACTAAGATAGTTCTCAACTAAATCACTATTTCTGCAGAGTTGAGGCCTAGGCATTGGTATTTTTCCAGTGTTCAATCTCACCTGCTCTTATCAGGCTCAAATGCAGTGACAAGACAAATAACTGCAATTCTGGGACTTGCAGTCATATCCCATCTGTTGTAAAAAAAAAAATGGTCTGTTCTACACAAGAGAAAGATTAGTCCAAAGAACTAATGGACCACAACTACCACAGCCTCCACCAGACTGAGTCCAGCACAACTGGATGGTACCCAGCTTCGACCACTGACTGCTCTGACAGGGATCACAGCAGAGGGTCCCAGAGAGAGCTGGAGATAAATGTAGAACAAAATTCTAACTCACAGAAAAAGACCAAACTTACTGGTCTGATAGAGACCGGAGAAACCCTGAGATTATGGTCCCTGGATACCCTTTTAACTCAGTATGAAAGTCACTCCTGAGGTTTACCTTTCAGTCAAAGATTAGACAGGTTCATAAAACAAACAATAATACACGCAGCATAACCACATATATGAGACTAAATGGGCACACCAGCCTAGGGACAAGGACAAGAAGGCAGAAGGGGACAGGAAAGCTGGACAAATGGAAATGGGGAAGCCAACGTTGAGAAGGGGAGAATGTTGACATGTCACAGGGTTGGCAACCAATGTCACAAAACCATATAGGTATTAATTGTTTAATGAGTAACTAATTTGCTCTGTAAACCTTCCTCTAAAGCACAATTAAAAAAAAAAAGTCTGTTCTAGACTCTAACAAGAAATCATGAGTTTTTTAATGAGAACTGATCTATGCCCAGGACTTGTTCTTGGTACTAGAGAAACAATAGTGAATAAGGCAGAAAAAGCTCCTGCCCTAACAAAGCTTACTTTCTGGTGGGGAAGACAGACAGTAAACAGGTAGACGCAAGCATGCCCAAACGAAATATAAAGGCAAAGACAAAACAAAACAACCAACAACAACAACAAAAAAAAGTATAGATAGATAGATAGATAGTGATAAATGATGGGAATGAACGTACTCTTCTCTAAAAAGTAATAAGCTGAGGGCTGAAGGATGAGAAGGAACCCAGTTATACAAAGAAATAGGGTTCCAGTAGGGGGAAGTGAGGGACAAGCACACCAAAGTCATGAAATGGGAACAATACTGGTGTGTTCCAGCAAAAGACAGAAGGTTAATGTGATGACACTAATGAAGGAGCCTGGTGTGAAACAGCTGTTTTTAGGCAGAGGCCAGAATTAGTTCATATGTCTGAACTGCTTTTCCCCACTTGATTCGTTATGCCTGCAAAAATCTCAGTATAGCCTTGCACTTTTACAATCAGTCTCCATTTCTGTTCATCTCCATCTGCCCAGCTTGAATTGCAGGCTTTGGACCTTACTCAGACACTGAACCTTGACCATGTCCTTCTAAGAAGACTGATACCCTGGAGTCTGATCTTGTCTTTTGTCCTTAAGATTCTTTTTTTTTTTTTTGTCACACACCCTCACTTCCTTCCTCAACCTTCTCAAATCTCCCGTCATCATTTCCCACGAAACCTAGGCAAAGGCTCTGACCTTCAGACTTGTACACTCCCAGACATTTTGGCTACTGGTCAGGCCCTGCAGGGTGGTTTTATCCCAAGCTCAACCACAACCTAAAGGGATGGCTGCCTATAATAATAGCAGTAGCCACTGAGTATAGGTCCCAGAAAAGAGCAGCTCTTAGCAACCAGTGATAAGCTATCAAGGAAGGGAACAAATATTTAAACTACAAATCACCAAGCCTCCAGTGAGAAGGTTGTCCTAGTCTCAAATTTTAGCCAAGAATTCTTTCTTTTGAAAACTTCCCAAGTAGATTTTCAGTATTGATATCCACTCAAATATTAGGTCCTGGATAAGTTTTGCCAGGTTGGAACAGCTCTTGAAAACAGTGTTCATATCTATCATAAACGTGGGAATTCCTGAATAACACTGATAATTAAAGTTAATGAAATTAATGTAAGTAAAACATTTTTTGTTCGTTCATATTTCACTTACTTCTTACAAATTCATGTATTTCCTGGATAAAAAAATTTAGTCTTATCAGTTTGATTTTTCCTTTCCAACAAAACTCTGAAAAACCAAAGCCGTGGTCGTCAAGCTGATTTTGACTCACAGCAACCCTATAGGACAGAGTAGAACTGCCCCATAGGGATTCCAAGGCAGTAATCTTTATGTAAACAGACTACCACATCTTTCTCCAGTGGAGCAGCTAGTGTGTTCAACCCACCAACGTTTCAGGTAGCAGTAAGCGCTGAACTGCTGCACTACCAGGGCTCCTTTTTTCCAAAAAAAAAAAAAGAAGTTAGTAAATTATACCAACTTTAATGAGGCCCTTGAGATCTTGGCTAACAAAGAAGCTGTTGAGATCTGAAATATAATCACTTGAGTTTGTGAAATTTGAGATATTAAACTTACTGTCATTTTTTGTGGATAATCACAATAAATGCATGGAAATGGCAGTGTATCCAGCCCCTTAATTGGAAGTCTTAGTGCTGCAACATATATAGGAACCGATCTCAGTTAATTTTCATATTTTTATAAATAATATTTATTAAAATACAGTGCAAAAAGGTTATGCTTGGAAGATAATAGCTTTCCTTTACAATGCATAATTAAGAGATTGAAAGAAATGTACTTATGGCAAACCACCTCTCCATTTTCTTAAAAGAGGTTCTAAAATGTCAATAGACACTTGTTGAAAGGATGAAAGGGCCATCTGGGCTCTTTTAAGAGCCACAGTCTTTTTTGTTCATATCAGGTTGAAATATAGGCAAAATTTTATCCCTGAGAATCAAGCCATTTCATATGATATGTGATTTTCATCAAATTGCACCATATTGGGGAGACACAGGGTTTCTGTACCAAAGATAAATTCTCTTTGACTTGAGAACTTGTCTGTAAAGTCATTGTCCAAAGACTAACCCCAGGATGGATTATGATCCCAGTTCAAGAGATCAGAGTGTAAGCGACGGATAAACTAATAGACATTCCCTCCTCTCAATTCCAAAACATGGTGGATATAGTCGGATGGGTACCAGAAAAATAATGGGGACTGTCTCAATCCTTAATTTCTCCCTTCCTATCCACAGGAAAATCTACTGGCCCTTTTATGTATTACTACTTGGGGTAGGCAGATGACTCCCCAAAGACAATTATACTCTAACCCAGTGCCATCGAGTCGATTCTGACTCATAGCGACCCTACAGGACAGAGTAGAACTGCCTCACAGAGTTTCCAAGGAGCGCCTAGCAGATTCGAACTGCCCACCCTTTGGTTAGCAGCTGTAGCGCTTAACCACTACGTCACCAGGGTTTCCCTAATTATACTCTACAGGGGCTTATCTACAGAAAATATTGCCTATGGCAATTAGTTTTAAATTGCTTAATGGCCTTTCACAGATGGCAATGGAAACTGTGATTGCCAATAGAAAGTGCCCATTAGCTACCCTCAAGTGGCACCCAGGGCATGTGCCCTACCTGTCACACCTTAGTTATGCCTCTGAGATCCTAATCCCTGAACTTGTGAGCATGTTATGTTGCGTGTAAAAAGGAACTTTGCACATTACACCTACTCCTAACTTACTATCTCGTTATCTGACATTTCCCATTTTCGACAATAGTAAAAAAAATCTAGTATTTGAGTATTTTGTGCATCAGCAGCATATGTTTGGCAGTAACGAATGCCTAGGTGTGATGAGAGAGTAACATTGGCTGTGATGGTAAAGGTTATGTGTCAACTTGACTGGGCTGTGATTCCCAGGGGTTTGGCAGCTATGTAATGATGTAATTTGGCAGTTTTGTAATGATGTAATTTGACAGTTACGTAATGAAGTAGTCATGCTCCATTTTGTCATCTTTCATTTTTGTAGAATGCTTATTTTCACATAACCACCTGGTCTTTGAATCCTAACGATGTCGATAAGCGAGACGCGGGTGTAATTAAGGTCAAAGACATGGATTATCTGGGTGGACCTAATTTAATCACATAGGACCTTAGCAGGAGAGAACTTTCTCAGGCTGCGATCACAGTTGTAGCAGAAGAAGGGGAAGAAAGCTGCATTGTTGTTGTTGCTAGGTGCTATCAAGTTGGTTCTAGCTCATAAGGCCCCCTTGTACAACAAAATGGAACAGAGCCTGGTCCTGTGCCATCCTTACAATCGTTGCTATGTTTGAGCCCATTGTTGTAGCCACTGTGCCGGATGTAGCAGAAGGGAAATCAGAGGGATTCCAAGCATGAGAAGAATTTGACCCACTTTTGTTGGATCTAAGATGTAGGAGTCCACGTGCAAGGACTGGAGACAGGCTTCTAGAAAGTAAAGGTTGGCCCCAGGTGAAACTCAGCAAGGAAATGAGGACTTAAGTACTATAGAATCCAGGAACTGGATTCTTTCCTAGTTTCTCTTCATTACAGACATGAACATGGAAAGATGCAACCATAGATGCCGCTAGAAGCCATCTTGAGACTTCAAGGAGACAGCATGTCTGAGAATGGAATCAATTCATACACTGATATTTTAGAAGATGGTGAGAAAGTGAAACTAGATATTGCAGAGCCCTGTATTAATTCCCAAAATTTTAAGCAAAGTTGGGTGAGGTTTGTTGTCGCTTAAAACCCAAAGAGTTTTTACAGTCATTAAAAAAAAAATAATTATTATGAACTATTATATATTTTAGGAGCCCTGGTGGAACAATGGTTAAGTACTTGGCTGCTAACTGAAAGGATGCAGTTCAAACCCCACCAGCTGCTCTGCGAGAGAAGGATGGGGCAGTCTATTTCTGTAAAGATTTACAAAGATAAATTCTATAAACACTATGGGACAGTTCTACTTTGTCTATAGGGTAGCTATGAGTCAAAACTGACTTGATGGCAATGGGTCTGATTTCTTTTGGTTTTATTATATATATTAACCACTGGGCATATCTTTTTTCAATAGTGCCCAACAATCCAGGAAGGTAAATGTAAGTATTATAATTTAACAAGTGAGGAATTTGAGGTTTACAGAGAAATAACAGTTTGTCCTTATATCTTTCAAAAATTCAAGTCCAGGTTTATGAGCCTTGTTGAGGTTTGCTACATGAAAAAGGAGTGCAAATCCAGCTACAACTGTGACTGTTTTTGTGTTTGTGTGTCCACGATGAGAGAGGCATTTTTAGGCCCTGTAAGCAATGGGTCATGAAAAATATACTTCAATCACTAAAATACTAGACAACTGCTGGATTGCAACATTACAGAGTTTCAGGGTTTCTTATTTCTCTTTATCTTGCTTCATGCTGATTTCCATCTTTGTTCAAAAATTTGTAAAGTGATTCTGTCCTGTATGTGGCTAAAACAGACAACCAAACCCATTGCCGTCGAGTTGATTCCGACTCAGAGCGACCCTATAGGACAGAGGAGAACTGCCCCATAGAGTTCCCAAAGAGCGCCTGGTGGATTCAAACTGCTGACCTTTTGGTTAGCAGCCACAGCTCTTAACAACTACGCCACCAGGATTTCCAAAAACACAGATAACCAGCGTGAATTGAGCAGAATAGGGAGCCCTTCTTCTACTCAGTCTTACCTTCTCTCCAACTCTGCCCAGCACAAACTGATAGACACCCATATTCTCTTTATTGTAGTTAGTCAAAAGCTTTGCTGTAGCCTGCAAAAGGCACACAGGATTACACATCTTCACAAATATTTATTTTATATTTATGTCACAAGATAGTGTTTGGAAGTATTAGTAGATATATATTATTATTTTCTTAACTTTTCACTACCTTGCAAGTGGCTGCTCCTCTCTAAGAAGCCGTGGATTTTCATTTCTGCTGCCCTTGGGGTAGAGTTTTTATTACATATATTGAGAGGAAAAGAAGTGACATTTGGATTTTTGAAATAGATATTTGAAGCTTATGGCAGACACAACAATTATGAGGGAAAAGCAGTTTCAATTTTAAACTCTTGTCTTTATTGTACATCAAAACCCAAGGCCTTGGCATAAGCAATGACCATAAAGAAATACTCCTAGTCTATTTTTTTTTTTTTAATTTGCTTTTCTTGGCCTTTACATTGAAAGAATATACAAAAATTTATAATATGGAGAAGAAAAAAAAAGGAAAAGTGTAAAAGAAACAAAATAATCACACATTGGAGGCAGTTCCGTGAGCTTGGAGAAGGGGCTTTGCCCTCTCCCTTCTGGCCAAGTTTCCAGCGAATAACAATTTCTCTAATTCCCATGTAAGTAGGAATCTAAGAGTGGGGGATAGCTATGCCTTTTGTTCAGAAGAGGGTCTGAAAAATTACCAAAATTCCAGATTGGTCTCCATTTCCTCAGCAGGAAAATAGGAGCGGTGAGGTGTTTCTAACTAAAGAAGATCCCAAGATACCTCCAAGTTTGCTGTCTGCTTGAGATGGAAAACACCTTTGTTTCTCAATGTCCTTTAGAAGAATCAGAAACTGGCACCGAGTTAGAGTGCTGCATCCTTCTGTGTTGATAACCAATAGGATATTGTCAGTTGCCACAGAGTTGGCTCTGACTTACGAGGGCTCCATGTATAGCTGAATGAATCATTGCCCGGTCCGTACCATTCTTACAGTCTTTGTATATGTTTGAGCCCATTGTTGCATTGACCATGTCAATCCATTTCATGGAGGATTTCCATCATTTTCGCTGACCTCTACTTTACCAAACATAATGTTCTCTTCTAGCTATTATTCTTTCCTGATGACACATCCAAGATAAACAAGACAAAGCCTTGCCATCCTTGCTTCTAAGGAGCATTCTGACTGCACTTCCTCCAAGATAAACTTGTTAGTACTTCCTGCATTCCATGATATACTCAATATTCTTTGCCAAAACCACAATTGAAATGTGTCAATTCTCCTTCAATGTTCCTTTTTTATTGTCCAGCTTTCACATGCATATGAGGTGATTGAAAAGACCATGGCTTGGGTAGGTGCACCTTAGTCATCAAAGTGACATCTTTGCTTTTCAATACTTTAAAGCGATCTTTTGCAGCAAATTTCCCCAATGCTGCTTCCATGGCATTGATTGTTGACCCAAGAAGAATGAAATTTTGACAACTTCAATTTCTTTGCCATTTATCATGATGCTGTTTATCAGTTCAGTTGTTAGGGTTTTTGTTTTCTTTACATTGAGGTGTAATCCATACTCAAGGCTGTAGTCTTTGACCTTCATCACGAAGTGCTTCAAGTCATCTTCACATTCAGCAAGGAAGATTGTCATCTGCATATCTCAGGTTGTTAATGAGTCTTCCTCTAGTCCTGATGCCAGGTTCTTCTTCATACAGTCTAGCTTCTTGGATTATTTGCTCAGCATACAGATTGAAAAAGTAAAGTCAAAGGATATGACCCTGCTGCACACTTTTTCCAATTTTAAACCACTAAGTATCCCCTTGTTCTGTTCGAACGACTGCCTTTAGATGCATGTGTCGGTTCCACATGAGCACAATTAGGTGTCCTGGAATTCCCATTAAGAATCTAAAAAATACAGTCAAATGACAGTTTCATGCATTTGGCTGGTTTTCTGTGGGAAATTGTTTATTTCTAGGATGACTATAATTTTTGAGGAGAATACCCTTCCTTCTGTCCACAGTTCAGGCTGAAACAGACAAGCTGTCTCATCATCAGATGATAAGAAGTGATTTTTTTTCTAGTATACTCTTTAATTGAATTTATAGAATTTCAGAGGTCTTAGATTTTCAGGACCACAGCTCCAAATAACCATACTGTAGAAACTCAAGATCTTTTATGAAAAAAAACCCCAATCCAAACCCACTGCCATCGAGTCAATTCTGACTCATAGCGCCCCTATAGGACAGAGTAGAACTGTCCCATAGAGTTTCCAACGAGCGCCTGGTGGATTCGAACTGCTGACCTTTTGGTTAGCAGCCGTAGCTCTTAACCACTACACCACCAGGGTTTCCTGTCTTTGTTTGTTTGTTTGTTTGTTTTTTATAACCTGGATTGGACAGGTCCCAGCAGCTGCTACCATGACTTTAATACCCACTTACAACACTGATTTTCTGCTTCTTCTTTAGTTTTGCTCATGGAAATTTTAGTTTCCAGTGAATTCAGTTCATTTAAAAGGACAGTTGTTATATTCTATCTTAGTACTTTGTAGCAGAAGTTTTATCAGGATATCTGCTTTATCATATTACCTAATATTTTTCAAAACCCACTCACTTATGTTATCTCATTTGAGGTCAGATCTTATCTACCTGTATCACAGATGAGGTAGCAGGTGAAGTAGTAACAGCTTATTCTCTCAGATTTGCATATTATTTTTTCAGGAAGTGGGACGGGGATCCTCCTCATTCCCTCTGAAACTTCAAAACATTACTCTTCCACCTGCCTGTTAACATCCCTGCTATTTCAGGCCTTATGCTATTTTGTTGTCCCTTCACTGCTCTTTCTTGACCTCCTGCTCAGTCAGTCTTGATCACTAAATACAATGGCACCTCTCTTCCATTACACGTATTACCATCGTCATAGGTCAGTTCAATAAACATATGAGTGGCCCATCTAACTCTTATGCCTTATATTTCTTTTTTTTTCTCAGTGACTTCAGTCTTCTTCCTCCTCCTTCTCCTCTCCTCCTCCTCCTTCTTCTTGCCATGTGGCTACATCGAAGAAATTAATCTAAAATCATAAATTCAGGCATTTGACTATTTGACCACACTCTCTCTCTGATTGTTACACCCACTACACCTGTTCCTTAGGAACTTTTCAGTACTCAGTCCTCGGATTCTCTCCTCCTTAATTTTTAGTTCCGTCCTGATTTCACTTCCTTCTCTATGTAGCTTAGGATCTATGGTTCATTAGTTAAAGTCTTCCCTTACTGATAACTTCCACAAGCTTGTTTCATTTTCTTTCTATTGGGATTGAAAAAGCCCAACTATGAATAAAGCCAATTACTTGCTTCTGTGATACTTCAGATATTGAGATCTGCTAAGGAAAATCACACAGCCACAGAGGTTGATTTTAGTTTAGTCTAGAGGCTCAATTGGCATCTGGAAATTCAGCTATGCCCAGTAACCCTTCACTACTTTTTAGTCCTCTGCAATGGATATTCTAAACCTTTCATGCTTTCTCTAAATATTCAACCAAATCAAACTCCATTTTCTCATCCTTCACCATCGGAACACACACTCGTATTATCACATCACAAGGAAAATAGAAGTCATTAAGTCATAAATCTCCTGCCCATAAACTTATAAAATAACAGGCATGTGTACCTATCCTTTTGCCTTTTTGCCTCAGTTACTTTGGAAGAGGACCTTCTCTTTGGCTCTACGGTCAATCCTCCCAAACATGTAACCCATCCTTCTCTAATTCTTTTCAGTATACTTCTCAGGATCTCATTTTGTGGATTTTATCTTGCTGTCTAAACCTTCCATCACTCTCTCATTACTAGTTCTTTTTCATTAAACAGCAATAAAACTAAAAATTCTCCCTTAACCCCCTATTCCTTTCAGGTATTCTCTTAATTATATATATATATGTGTGTGTGTGTATGTATCTAACTATCTATCTATCATCTATCTATCTATCTATCTATCTATACACATTTTATTTTTTAGATTGGTTTTAGGTTTACAGAAAAATTGCACAGAGGGTAAAAAGATTTTCCGTATGTCCTCCTCCTTCCTGCAAACATTTTCTCCTATTATGAACATGGTACATTAGAATGGTACATTTGGTACCACTGGTGAACAAGTAATGATACGTTATTATCAACTAGGTTCATAGTTGACATTAGGGTTCACGCTTTGTGTGGTACAGCACTCTGTGTTTTGACAAAAGCATAATGTCCTGTGTCCACCATTACAGTATAAGGAAGAACAGCTTTACTGGCCTAAAAATGTCCTGTGCTCCACCTATTCATTCCTTCCTCCCTCTCCCTTCCCCTGCTTGCCACTGATTTCTTTACTGTCTGTATGGTTCTGTTTTTTCTAGAATGTCATAGAGTTGTGTTCCTGCAGTATATAGCTTTTCAGACTGACTACTTTTACTTAGGAAGACGCATTTAAGTTTCCTCCACTTATTTTTTGTAGTTGTATGGCTCATTTCTTTTCTACACAATTGAATGCCTTAACATAGTCAATAAAACACAGGTAAACATCTTTGTGGTATTCTCTGCCTTCAGCCACGATCCATCTAACATCAGCAATGATATCACTGGTTCCATGTTGTCTTCTAAATCAGTCTTAAACTTCTGGCAGTTCTCTGTTGAGATATTGCTGCAGCTTCTTTTGAATGGGTGACCTTGCTGGGATTTGAATACTGGTGGCATAGCTTCCGGCATCACAGCAACACACAAGCCCCCATAGTACGACAAACTGACAGATGTGTGGGGGAATATAATCATGTTTCCCCAAAAGTGGAAGAGGGAGACAAAAGAGATTGGAGCGATTGTGAGAAGGACTCAAACCACCATACTGGCATTGAGGATGGAAGGGGTCACATGCTAAGTAATGTGGAAAGTCTCTAGAAGATGAAAAAGGCAAGGAAACAAACTTTCCCCTAGCACCTACAAGAAGGAATACAGCCCTGCTGACTTTAGGGGGATTTGTGTGAGACTTCTGACCTATCAAACTGTAAGATAATAAATTTGTATTGTTTAACCCACTAAGCTTGTAGTATTTTGTTATAGCAGTAATAGGAAACTAATACAACCTGTTACCCAAGTCCATCATTATCTGTATTTTTCCCTCACAGTCTCATACTCTTAGTTACATAGTCAGTGACCCTCTGATTTGCTAGACTATGCACAGTTGAAAGCTTATTGTTGTTATCTACTGCTATGTCTTGGTAAATGTGTGCTTGGTGAGTGTTAGCTGAAAGAATGAATGAATAATTTGGCTTAGAGTCTAGCTTTGCGACTAAATGGTAGCACATACATTTTCTGTGTCATGTGTCTTGCTGGCGTATGGAAAAAGAACACACACCCTACCTTTCTTTCTGTCTTACCTTAATAGCAAATGAAATGAAGCATGTGGAATAACATCAAAAACCTTAAAGCATGATATCAACGCAAGTTGTAATTATTTGCAGTGCACAGAAAAAAACAATAAATTAGTATAGTTAATGAGCAGGCACCAAATTAATATATGAATTTAATTATACAACACTAGTAAATGTTTAGAAATTTTAAAGAACATTAATACCATGCATAATGAACCCACTTCTCTATAGAGAAGGGATCTGCGGGCTTAGACCCAGACCTGTGAGTGAGAGTCGTTGCTTGACTGGCAGTGGTCTTTTCTGAGCCTCTGTGAAGATGGTTCTGTGAGTGTTGGGAAACTGCAACTCGACTGCTGCTTCTGGAATGAATTACACTGGCTGGGTGAAGAAGCATTGCTGGGGAGTTACTGACAGAAACAAGGAATAAGACCTTTCTCCTTCTTCTAGGTTTGCAGGCTGCCTCTAGCTCCTCCTCTGGCAGATCTTAACACAGAGCCATGTTTAAAGCAAAGTTATAGTTTGCAGGGTCCCAGCCCAGTATCACAAAGATTACAGAATATTGAGTTTGAAACTGAAAGATAAAGACTTCATAAGCAACACAGCAAGTTCTAGGTATAAAGGAATCTGAGAACAAGTGAGATAAGCCTCTTTCTCTTGATAGATACATACATAAAATCTCTATCTATAGATATAATTGTGGTGAAAATGTACATAATAAAACATATACCATCTCAACAATTTCTACATATAAAAATTCAGTGACATTAATTACATACTTTAAGTTGTACACTCATTCTTGCTATTCTTTTCCAAATAATTCTACCAATGTTAACATAAACTTTAATACCCTCTAAGCAAAAACTCCCCCTTTCCTCCACCCTCCCACTCCTAGTAACCACCAATAGTCTTTGGTTTCTATATATTTGCTTATTTCAAATAGGTGACATCATGCAGTGTTTATCATTTTGCAAGTGATTTATTTCATTCAGCATAATGTTTTCAAGGGTCATCGATATTGTGGAACGCATCAGGACTTAATTTCTCTTTATGGCCGAGGAATAATCCATTGTGTGTATATAAAAAAAAAAAATCACATTTTATTTATCCATTTCTCTATTGATAGGCACTCCAGTTGTTTCCACCTTTTAGCTATTGTGAAAAGTGCTGCAATGAAATTGTACAGGTTTCTATTTGCATTGCTGCCTTCACTTCTTCTAGTTGTATATCTAGGATTGAGATTACTGGATCATATGGTGGTTCTTTGCCTAGTTAAAAAAAAAAAAAACTTTGTGCAAAAGCATTTGACTGTGTGAATCATAACCAATTATGGATAACATTGCTAAGAATGGAAATTCCAGAACACTTAATTGTGCTCGTGTGGAACCGCTACATGGACCAAGAGGCAGTGATTCACACAGAACAAGTGGACATTGCATGGTTTAAAATCAGGGAAGTTGTGTGTCAGAGTTTCATCATACTTACTCAGTCGTATGCTAAGCAAATAATCCAAGAAGATGGACTATTTGAAGAAGAACGTGGCATAAGCGTTGGTGGAAGACTCATTAGCAACCTATGATACACAGATGGCACAGCCTTGCTTGCTGAAAATGAAGAGGACTTGAAGCACCTACTGATGAATATCAAGGACCACAGCCTTCAGTATGGTTTACACCTCAACATAAAGAAAACAAAAATCCTCATAAATGGGCCAATAAATCAACATCATGATAAACGGAGAAAAGATTGAAGTTGTCAAGGATTTCATTTTACTTGGATCCACAATCAATGCCCATGGAAGCAGCAGTCAAAATAAATCAAAAGACATATTGCATTGGACAAATCTGCTGCAAAAGACCTCTTTAAACTGTCAAAAAGCAAAGATACCACTTTGAGAACTAAGGTGCGCCTGACCCAAGCCATGGTATTTTCAGTTGCCTTATTTGCATGTGAAAGCTGGACAATAAATAAGGAAGACCAAAGAATTGATGCCTTTGAATTATGGTGCTGGCAAAGAATATTGAATATACTACAGACTGACAGAAGAACGAACAAATCTGTCTTAGAAGAGGCATAGGCAAAACGCTCCTTAGAAACAAGGATGGTGAGACTTTGTCTCACGTACTTTGGACATGTTATCCAGAGGGACCAGCCCCTGGAGGAGGACATCATGGTTGGTAGAGGGCCAGCAAAAAAGAAGACTCTTAATGAGATGGATTGACACAGTGGTTGCAACAATGGGCTCAAACATAGTGAGGATTGTGAGGATGGTACAGCGCCAAACAGTGTTTCATTCTGTTGCACGTAGGGTTGCTATGAGTTGGAACTGACTCAGTGGCACCTAACAACAACAATAACAACAAATGGTACTTCTGTGTTCAACTTTTTGAGAAAGCACCAAACTGTTTTCCACAGTGGCGTACATTTTTACATTCCCACTAGCAGTGGGTAAGGGAAAATTCTAGATATATTTTTAACATAAAATAGACACTTTCGTTAAACAGCCTATGTCTCCTCCCCGCTACCTCACACACACCTCTCTACTCTTTGAATCCTGGGACAGTTTGAACAGACAAGGAGGGTGCATGTCGCATTATGTGTCTTGCTGCAGAGTCCGACATTTTTGTTTCCCTTTTCATCTGTTCCAGTGAATGACGCGAGGCAGAGCAAGTGCTATGTTTTGCCAGAGGTAAAGAACAAAGAAAATTTCTTACCACTGTTTGTTTTAAATTTTGTAATTTTTTTTTCCTTTTTTTCTTTCTTCTTGAAGTTTTAATAGTACATTTTTGGTGGGAGGAAATAAATGTTAAAGGTCTTTGATTTTGTTTTTTGTAATACTCATTCTGTATTTTGGGAACGTTCATTTTTGTGACTATATTTGATCTTTCTGTATTCTCTATGTGATATAAACGTATTTCTCTCTGTATTGCTGCCTTCATTTTCTTCCTAATTGCCCCATGAGCACATACTCCTGAATTACAGTTGACCACTACATGATATAGAGTTGAAAATGACAACTGCTATTTCCACAAATCAGTACTCAAGGGAAACAGGGAAGTAATTTATGGACTTTAAATTTGATTTCAGCAACTGTTCTGAGTCTAGGGTTAAACCTTAGGATATACTGACTTATGCCCCGCTATGAATACATATTCTCATTTGATGTGTCTTTTTAATTCTTTGCAAATGTCAGAAAGCCCACATTTAAATTATACATTCATAACAAAAGTTGATGTAGCTTTTGAGATTTCCTGTCCTGGCTACTGGAGAGTAATATAGTTAAATCACTAATGTTCATACTTAGTACTAATTGCTTGTGAAAAAAACCTATTCCTTGAGCCTCACCTTGAAAATTCTGAGATAAAGGCATTGAGGTAAAGACCAAACAAATAAATAAATGCAAGGTAATATTTTAAAAAGATCAGAAAGTATAGCAAAATAAAGGAGACAACAGAAAAGATGTAAAGCTCTTTCTAAGAAATTTATCATAAGAAATAACCCAAGAAAGAAATAAGTGTTGTAGCATGAAGGTATTTGTGATAAAGATGAACATTAATTATACTTTTGAAACATGGTTAACAACCTAAATGCCCTTTGGTAAAGAACAGAACCTGGAGAGAATAAAAAGGAGAGAGATGAGTGGGTGGCACCCACACCCATAGGTATAACTCCAATGCCCACCATTTCCAGATCCCAGAGACACCTTTATCATCTCATTCTCTTCTCTCTCCCACCTCCTGCTTTATTGTCTCTTCATCAGAATACTGGAGCCATTCAGTCTAATTGCTTTAGCACCTCAGGTGACTGTCATCAGAAGAACCCCAAGGTTCAGTTTAAGCTGTTTGTCCCCTACCTCTGTGTGTTCCTTGGTAGGAACTTGTCTAATTGAGTGGTGGTGCTCCTTTTGGATGGATTAGGTGAAATCAGCTGTGTTCAAATTTATTCTGGTAAATCCTCCAGAAAGATGCCTCCTTGGAGACGGTTTATGATATCTCTAATCCAGAAAGGATTTGTGAATAGTCTCTGATTTACAACATATTCCAGTCATGACGAACTGCACTTACGACTGTCCTTTTTATTTTGGTATATTTTACCATCAGTTATATATACTACAATGTTGCAGTGTGTAACTTGCTGATATTATCATTCTCAGATGTAATGTTTCCAATTCCCAAAGATGAATAAATATAGAATTTATAAAGATACTGATAATGGAAGGCAATAATAATGAAAACTAAAAAAAAAAAAAAATGAGTTATCCGACTTACATCAGAATCTATGATGTAAGTCAAAGACTACCTGTAGTCTTTTTTCTTTCCTGATGGAAGCCAATTACTCTTTTCTGTTTAGCAAAGGAAGGAGTAGACATACATTTAGAGGCCTTGAGATTTAAAAAAAATATTTATGTTTAAAAACACTGATCCTATAATCCATGTCAAGATGATCACACCATGAGACGCATGCAGAGAACTGACTACTGAAGTTACATAATTTAAATGAGCATCTGATTTCACAATATTTTATGTGAACAAAGTGATCTTTTAAAAATCATTTACACTAAATTTTGATTATCAAGTGGCTCAAGTATGCAAGAGGGTTTTCACTTTTAAGAAAAGGATTCACCAACCTCTAAAATAATGCCTTTGGATTATGGTGTTGGTGGAGAATATTTAATATACCATGGACTGCCAGAGGAATGAACAAATCTATCTTGAAAGAAGTACAGCCAGAATGCTCCTTAGAAGCAAGGGTGGAAAGACTTCTACCCACACACTTTGGACATGTTAACAGGAGGGACCAGTCCCTGGAGAAGGACATCATGCTTAAAGTAGAGAGTCAGTGAAAAAGACAAAGACCCTCAACAAGATGGATTAATACAGTAGCTGCAACAACGGGCTCAAGCATAGCAATGATTGTGAGAATGGCACAAGACTGGACAGTGTTTTGTTCTGTTGTACGTAGGGTCACTATGAGTCAGAATCGACTCGACAGCACCTAATAGCAATAACAACAACCTCTAAATGCTAAGATGGAATCAACAGGTATTCTTAAGCCTGGGGGCAATTCAGAGCCTTTTGATAAATCTGAACCACCTGAACTCTCCAAATGTTCAGTGATTCATATTCACAAAAGGATTACGTGGTGCATCAGAGTAGACCTCGGCTTCCCTCATTCCTGCTCTAGTGCTCTTCTTAGAACAGGAAGTTGGCTTCCTAGCTATTTATCATTAAGTGCAGAGAGGTAGGCGTCTGATCTCAAACAGAAACATGAATTGCACATCTTCTCATTAGGCACCTACTTGGGTTTTCTCAAGCTGCAAACATGCACACACAAACGCTCAGGTGCGCACACAGAGACACACATCTGAAGCATCCCTAACCTCCATCTGTTCCCCAATATTGCTATAAATGCTTTGAAGAGAAGCACGGAACACTTAGTAATTCTATCTCTTGAGAAAAGAGGGTTCTGGAGAGGCCAAGAGCACAGAGACACTGCAGGTTTTGGCTGTCTCCCCTGAGATTTCTCAGAGCCACAACCTGGGATAATCTTGAAGCAACCGCTCTCCTTAACCACACTGAAGTCATATTGCAGCAGACATGCTATTTCAGTGGAAAGTTGAGATTCAACAGATGGAATATGCCTGATTTGATACTACATTACAGAAATATTTTTCCCCAAACTTCTTTATTTATATTTTTGTGTGAAATTCACTCCACTTTTCATCACCATACTCTCCCTCCTGGCTCCCTGGATCCAAAGAGTTCATCAGGATGGGGTTTAAAATATCTTCATGGAATTAACGACAACCAGAACTATAAACAGTGTCATGGTAGTTATGAAGCTTCAGTTTCCAGGGGCAAGTCTCCCAGATAGGGAAAGAGCATTTCCAGAATGGGGGAAATTGAGATTTGAGGGTGCATCTGGGAAAGAGGTACTGTGTTTTATTCCACAGCCTGCTCAAATAACCTTTCCAATGAATAAGGCCCATTAAGCTGACTGGATCTTGGAAAGGCCCCACTCATTATTTTTTTATGATTTTCTTTCATAAAGAACAAATACCACAGAGAAACCAACGAAATGCTGGGTCATTCTAGGTAAAGTGCCTTATTACTGAATGCAAAAGTGCCACATTCACCTTAATGTCTCAGGGAAATAGCAAGCAAAAGCTATCAGGGTCAGAATATACGGGGAATCTCTGTGATATCTTTATAACTTTCCTGTAAATCTAAAACTTTCTTCAATAAAAAGTGTATCTAAAAAACAGAAATCATCAGGGACAAACAAAATCTCATTCTCTACTTTTGGTATGGAGAGTTTGATGGTGGTGATGATGGCATGAGGGAAACGAGAACGCTTACTTGAAGAATCGTAACCTTTAGGAACATAATGCCAGATAGCAACGCAAATTGAAGGGACAGAATATAAAATTAATTTCCCTCAAGTGAGATTTCCTTTTTAAGATTTACAGATTTTTTAATGTTGAAGATTTTTAATATTTAATTTTATTATTGAAAATTTAATATTTTTAAAATATTTGAAATTATAGTCTATCAGTGTGAATATCTGTTTATTTCCCTTTCTTTCATTGCAGGCTTCTGTGAACAATATCAAGGAATGGATGGGATTAGTATTTGTTTTCCTCTATTAAGAGATTCCTTTTCTTTGCCCTGGACACGGTCCTTAATGTCACAGAATTTTCCGCCAAAATTTTTCTAGCTACCCATTCCCACTTTAATGGGAAATACAGTTGATGAAATTGCTATTCTTGAATCTTTGCCATTTCCAGCAGAATTTATAGTCAGCTGTTATTATTCATGCAGTACATTAAAAATGCATGCACTTCTGAGTGCTCCTATGTTCATTTTTATAGGTATCTCTGGGCTTCAAGAATTCCCCATTAATGGCTATTGCAAATAATCCAAGGCACATTGTAGTTTTTCTCCTGACAGAAAGGGAGACTCTGTATTACCATGTTATACTTCTGAGGTTTCAAAAAGTAGGAAATGGAATTTCATTTAAAAAAAAATCAAAGAGAGAAGGATAATTTATTCAAACGGGGTAAAGACGACTTATGAATTTCCCTGTTTCATTATGATGAAAGGTTTATGATTCCCAAAGAATAGATGACAACATCTGAAACGCAGAGAGTATGTGGCTCATGTTTGAATTATTCACTGAGGTCTCATAATATAGGACACCATGACAATTATATAGTATTAGCATCTCATTTCTTGAGCTATTACTATGTGCCAGACACTGTTCTAAGTACTGGGATCAACACAGAAAATCTTAGGATGGAGATACTATCATTAGCCCTATTTTACAGAGAGGGGAGTTGATACGTAAAATATTACAGAACTAAAAAGTGCCAGAACCAGGATTCAAACTAGGTCTATCAGTCACAGAATCTGTTCTCTTATCTAATTCAACCTGTTGGAATGGAATAAGTTTTTAAAATGAGTATAAAACACTACGATGTTGGAAAAGTGCAATCTTGCAACATAAATTCTGATAATTTGCAAATTTCCTAATGAAGTTTCTATAGAAATATAACTAAATTATCACACTGGGATGACATGCCAGTTATCGATGTATGCCTTTCTTCTCCAAAATCATCCTGAGTTCCTGCTTTGCTTTTCTGAACAGAAAGAATTACTTTAAACATTTCTCCTTTGCATTCAGCCTTCTCAGTATAGGGGCTGAAGGGACACTGCAGGAAGAAGGGGCTTCTTTGGCTGTTTATGGTGGCTGCAACGTTGGTCAGCGGTGTGGATATGAGAACATCTAGTGAGACTTTGCCCTAGCCATGAGCTCAAAATGTTTGGTTTGTTGGCAATATCGTATACCCAGCCTGAGCTGGTGATCACCCTCCAGCAGACCTTCTATGCAGACCAGGGAGGGCTTAGAACCAGTTCTTCTGATTCAAACCGCTGCTGAGAATTTGTATTTCTGACAAGTTCCTTGCTGAGAATTTGCATTTCAAAAAAAAAAAGAATTGTAGATTCTGAATCAGAATCTACCTTTTAACAAGATCCCTTCTTTTCTGTGTGATTCTTATGTTTAACTTCCTGGGAGCTTGTTCCAAACCAAACCAAACCAAACCCAGTGCCAATGAGTCGATTCTGACTCATAGCGACCTTATAGGACAGAATAGAACTGCCCCATAGAGTTTCCAAGGAGCTCCTGGCGGATTCAAACTGCCGACCCTTTGGTTAGCAGCCCTAGCACTTAACCACTACGCCACCAGGGTTTCTGGGATCTTGTTAGGAATGCAAATTCTCAGCAGAAGCTTGAACCAGAACTAATTGGTTTAAAGCCCTGACGCAGAACATAGGTGCTCCAGGTGCACAGCTGACTCCCCCAGCCTGTTGGTTCATCTGCTCACAGGCTGTGACTCACCTGTGCCCTGGAAGATCTCTTTCTTCTTGTCCAGAGACTGTGGACCGGCTCTGGCCTAGATTACTCAATGAAGTTCTCTGTCATATATTGGGCTATCACCACACTTTTCCAATGAGGCCTAAACCCATGCCTTTCAACGGATCTGCCTTTCAACTTTGTTCTTCCTTGGTTATGCTCTTTCAGCCCTAGGGTATTCATTAGAGTTCTTTTTACACCTTATGGTTACTCTTTTGTTATTTCTTAATAATTTTTATATTAATGTTCCCCACTTTAAATCATTGAGTGGTTTTTGTCTCTAGACTGAACCCAGAGAGATAGAGATGGTAAACAGGAAGTAGTTATATTGGTTAAAAAATGACAGTGGTTCCATAATTCTCTGTATTTCTCACCCTTTACCCTATGTGACTATGACAATATAAATATATTTAATTTTGTCTTGGCTTTATTTAGAAAATTTATAGTTAGATTTTACTTCCTAAAAATTCAAGGGAATCAGTCTCAAAAAGAAACTAAAATCTGATAGAGGATTGTTTTTTTTTAAATTTTAGTGTACTTTTTTTTAGATGAAGGGTTACAGAGCAAAATTGTTTCTCATTAAACCATTAACACACATAGTGTTTTGTTACATTGGTTGTCAACTTCATGATATGTCGACACTATCCCCTTCTCAACCTTGGGTTTCCCGTTACCAGCTTTCCTGTCCCCTCCTGCCTTCTCATCCTTGTCCCTTAGCTGGAGTGCCTATTTACTCTCGTTTTCTTTTATGGGCCTGTCTAATCTTTGACTGAAGGGTGAACCTCAGGAGTGACTTCAGTACTGAGTTGAAAGGATGTCTGGGGGCCATGCTCTTAGGGTTTCTCCAGTTTCTGTCAGACCAGGAAGTTTGGTCTTTTTTTTGTGAGTTAGAATTTTATTGTACATTTTTCTCCAGCTCTGTCTGGGACCCTCTATTGTGATCCCTTTCAGAGCAGTTGGTAGTGGTTGCCAGGCACCATCTAGTTGTACTGGACTTAGTCTGGTGGAGGCTCTGGTAGTTCTGGTCCATTAGTCCTTTGGACTAATCTTTCCCTTGTGTCTTTGGTTTTCTTCATTCTTCTTTGCTCCAGGAGGGGTGGGACCAGTGGAATATCTTAGATGGCTGCTCACAAGCTTTTACGACTCCAGACCTACTCACCAAAATAATATGTTGAACATTTTCTTTATAGGGTCAAAATAGAGTTGATGGCAAAGGGGTTGGCTTTTTTTTTTTTTTTTTTTTTTGTCAATTGAGCTAGATATTCCCCGAGACCATGGTCTCCACCCTGATAGAGAATCATTTTTGTTGTGTGCCATTGAGTTGATTCCAACTCATAGCCACCCAAAGGACAGAATAGAACTGCCTTATAGGGTTTCCTTAAAAAAAAAAAAAAAAAATTTTTTTTTTTTTTTAATCTTCGCAGGAACAGATTGTCAGGTCTTTTCTCCTACAGAGCGGCTGGTGGATTTGAGCTGGTTGGTGGGTTCCAACCACTGACCTTTCAGTTAGTAGCTGAGTGCTTAACCATTGCACTACTAGCATTCTTTGATAGAGATGGGGGGTAACAAATGAATCTCTTGCTCTTGTTTTAATTTCTTTACTAATATTTTTTTTTTTTTCTGTAGATCATGGAAAAGCATGATGGATGTTTCTACTTAATGAGATAGTGTGAAAAGTTGATAGACAAGTTGATAGATGATATAGCCTAAATAGGAAATACTATAGCAGCCATTTCCATTAAGTGAAAACCTGGGCAATGGCTGATCTCAAAAGCAGAGGATTTGACTCCGTTGTAGCAGGAGTGGATGCAGGGTGACAAGACATGAAGCTAACTCAGAGGTCTGTATAGTTGTAAAGCTGGATTACATTTGCTATATATTAAATGAGATATGCTTACTAGACATATAGCATATTAAGTACAATATGCTTACTAGGTATCTAATAGGAGATGCTGTGTAGGCAATAAAAAAAAAAAAAGGCAATAGGCATCCAAATATAGAATTTGAGAGAAATGTCATAACTAAAGATTCTAATTTGGGAGTCATCATATGTAGACGGAGTTTAAAGCCATAAGATTTAATGACAACACTTAGAGATTTTAAATCTGTTAAAGAAAGGGTCATGGAACACTGTTGTGGGATCCTCTAAGATTTAGACATTAAGCATATAAGTAGAACTAGAACGGAATCAATGATGACATGGAGAAGATGAGGCAGGAGGAAAATAAGAAGTGGGAGCATTACCATGAGAAGAAAAATCTTCTAGAAGGAGGAAAAAGAAATCAACAACACTGATGCTGCCACGGGGAAAATAACATGAGGTCAGAGAAGTATGAATGTTTTATTCGCTAACATTTCAGCATGGAAAAAAGATGGTAGCTGAAAAGAAATGTGAAGGCAAAGGGAATTTTTATTATTTTTTAATTTATTGTGCTTTAAGTGACAGTTTATAAATCAAGTCAGTCTGTCATATAAAAATTTATATACACCTTACTATGTACTCCTCTCTATGAGTCGGAATTGACTCGATGGCACTAGGTTACTAGGTTTATATACTCCTAGCTGCTCTCCCTCTAATGAGACACTATACTCCTCCTCTTCACCCTGTATTCCCAATGACCATTCAACCAGCTCCTGTACCCCTCTGCCTTCTCATCTTGCCTCCATACAGGAGCTGCCCACATAGTCTCACGTGTCTGCTTGAGCCAAGAAGCTCACTCCTCACCGGTATCATTTTTTATCTTAGAGTCCAGTCCAACCTGTGTTTGAAGAGTTGACTTCAGGAATGGTTCAAGTCTCAGGTTAACAGACAGTCTGGGGACCATGACTTCTGGGGTCCCTCTAGTCTCAGTCACACCACTAAGTCTGGTCTTTTTACGGGAATTTGAGGTCTGCATCCTGCTGTTCTTCTGCTCCATCAGGGATTCTCTGTTGTGTTCCCTGTAAGGGCAGTCATCGATTATAGCCAGGCACCATCTAGTTCTTCTGGTCTCAGGCTGTTGCAGTCTGTGGTTTATGTGCCCCTTTCTGTCTCTTGGGCTCATATTTACCTTGTCTTTGGTATTCTTCATTCCCCTTTGCTCCAGGTGAGTTAAGACCAGTTGATGCATCTTAGATGGTCACTTGTTAGCCTTTAAGACCCCAAAGTGGGATGCAGAGTGTTTTCTTAATACATTTTGTTACGCCAGTTGATCTAAATGTCAACAAGGGGAATTTTTAAATGGTATATACTAGAGTATGCTTACATTCATTTGGAACTAATTCAGGGGAGAGGGAGGAGATTGTGATTTAAAAGGAAAAAAGAAGAATTAAAAAAGGAAATTTTTGGAAAGAACGATAGAAAGGTCCTGAGAAAAAGAGGAAAGACAGCTACTTGAGAAAACTTCAATCTAACATAAAGAAAGACAGAAATTAAGGCAGTGGTAAAATAAAGGAATTACCATTGATTTGATTTCTTCTATTTTCTCAATGGAGTAGGAGACAAAGGCTTGTGGGTAAAGCGGTTAAAGGAATCTTGTGGGAAAAAGATATGTGGAACGGTCATTTTGGAAATGGTAAAACAAACCCGAGAAGGACGAATAAGTGTACATGAGCGTGTGTGTGTGTCTATGTGTGTATTTTAACAACTTTAGTTATGGACCAGTGCAGAGTAGTTAAATAGTAGGCTTAGCAAGATTATGTTTTTTCCAGATGAGTAAAATGGGGGAAGAAGGCAGAAAAAGAGTTCAAGGTACTCTGAAGGGAACAACTATGATGGGATTTCGGTTACGGAGGGGAAACATAAGGGCATGTGGAGGGCAATGGATGGTAAAAGTAAAGTGGGGCCAATGAACTTGAATTCTTTGTTGAAGATAAATTGCTGAAACAGGAGTATTCAATTACATAAGTTGAAAGGATAGAAGTGTTTTTCAAAAGCTACATCCTTAAAATTGAAATGTCAGAAGTGGTGCAGATTTTGGTGGTGACAAGGTGGAAGATATGATAATGATTGTATATGGCTGAACTGGGATGAAATTAAAGCACTTTGAAAGTGATAAGGCCAAGGAAGTAGGAAATCAAACTGTTGGACATATTATCCCTAATTTTCCAATTCTCCAATAACTGAGAATAAAGACAATAAATGATATAGATAAATCTTCAGGGATTTTAATGATTTTCTTGCTTATTATTCCTCTCTATTAGAAAAAGTGTGAGTTTCTACTCCTAGTTTTAGCATAACCTACCCCTTTGAATATCTGTACCTCTGCACACATTATGTGTGTGCATGTGTATGTGTGAATTGGGTTTTGATGCAAATGTTCCTAGATGTAACACTTCAGCAATTGTTAGCTGTTAATGTTAAGTAAATTTGTTTAATAGCTTATCATAAGAAAGTTCCAGTAAGAAATAGAAAACCAATTTAAATTCATTTTCATATTTGTTGAATGGGATTTTGTTTATAGTTTGATGGGAAGAGGATGGAGAATGACAAGCTATTCTGGTATTTTCTAGACAGATGTAGGATAGAATGAGGAACCTAGAGTTAAGGCACTATGAAGTAGGAGACTAGTACTAACGGGCAGAGAAAATGACAGGAGAGGTACCTTTCACTGACAACTCAATTTTGCATTGAGACTGCTCACCCAGAAGTCTCTGTTATATCAGTGCCTTGTTGTTGTTGGGTACTGTCAAATCAATTCCAACTCATAGTGACCACCGTGTGTTAGAGTAGAACTGCCCCATAGGGTTTTCTAGGCTGTAATCTTTATGGGAGCAGATTGTCAGGTCTTTCTTCTGTGGAGCCACTGGGAGGATTTGAGCTGCCAACTTTTCAGTTAGCAGCCAAGTGCCTAACCATTTGTGCCAACAGAGTTCCTTCTTATCAATGCCCTACCCATACTGAAAAAGATCATTTAAGGGACTGATAGTTTTCCTTCCCCACAAATTATTTCCTACCAGAGTTATTCTGGTAGATTGAAGAAAGAACAATAAAAAAAAAATCTAAATCTTTGAAAATTCACTTTTATTGTGTCATATTATAGTACTTTTTTTCTGTTTCAGAATCAATGTGTGCAACCCGAGGGAGGGTGGCTGGGGAGGTTGGGACTTTATTTCTGCCACTGAAATACTTGGCTAGTTTCCATTTTTCATATCAGAAGAAAACACATCAGCTTCCCTCTGAAGGTTTTCCTTTGAGATCAGTAAAATAATAAACTCTACAGAAGTTCAGCCGCTAAAGAATTGGGTTTGCCATGAAAATATAGCATGTTGACAGGCTGGCCTTCAAGTCCCTTGGTTCCAATCAGGCATATCCAAGGCACTGGGGTTGCAACTAATAACAAGGTGATAACCTGATTTTTTTTTTTTTTTTTTTGGTCGTCGTTGCTCTTTCTTCCCCATTGTGAGCTAAGGGCTATCCTAGGTTACCTCTTTGGTTGTCGTTTTAAGTTTTCTTCTTTATTGCTTGCGGAAATCCACCCCCTGTTTTCTGTAAAGGAGAAACCTTTGTGAGGGGGTGGATAACAATTAGAGAAAAAAATGTAGTCATGTGTCACCAAGGCGCTACTATTAAATCTTGTTGTATAATCTCTGCTGCTAGTTTTTTGTGCTTCCAGGAATTAAATCTCTCTCAGTTCCTTTATGACATTTTGTACAATTATTTAAAGATGCCCTAGCAAATACAATAACTCCCAAAGTACTGCTTGACTGGAAAATATGTTTGAGCAACAGAATCTTAATTATCCCAATCTTATAAAAGCTCTCTATCCTTCCTGAGTTCATCACCACATATTCTAACTATCCTATATTGCCCAGTAGCTAATGCATAAAGTTCTAAAATAGGAAAATTGAACAGAAGAACCAAAATATGAAAAGTTGTACCATGTTCTCTCTCCCCCACATAGTTGTGTACATGCCTATTGATGCGTCTAGCCCCATCACTCCCAAATTAGATCTCCTGTCTTTACTGCAGGCGTGCATATCCATCCTATGGCTGTCCATAGGACATTCAAAATGTGCTGTTGTCTGTCTAAAAGGATTCTCAAACTCAGTCTTTTAAAACCTTAACATATAAGCCCAATCAAAAACAGAAATAGCAAAAAAAAACACAAACAAACAAAAAACCCAAACCTGTTGTCATCGAGTCGATTCTGGCAATAGTAAACACCTCCTCTTTTCCAGTGTTCTCTTTCTCAGTGAATGTCATCGTTTTTCATTCAACTGAAAGGCAGGAAACGAACTCATCTTGAATGTCAGCTCTATCTTATCTCTATATCTAATCCATTACCAAGTCCTGTTGATTTTACCACCTAGGTAGTCTTCAAGTCCTTTGACTCCACAATAGGTACATTTCCAACTCTATAGTTCAAAAAAAAAAAAAAATCCTTTGACCAATTTTACTTTTTTAAAAGTAGATTTTATTTTTTAGAAGAGTTTTATGTTTACAGAAACCTAAACTCTTTGTAGAAAATACAGAGAGTTCCCATATATCTCCCTTCCCCTCTGCACACTATTTCTCCTATTATTAACATCTTGCATTCCTGTGGTACATTTGTTAGAACTGACAAGCCCATATTGGTATATTATTATTCACTAAAGTTCATAATACATTAGAGTTTGCAGTTTGTGTTTTACAGCCTTATGAGTTTTGACAAATGCATAATGTCACGTGTCCACCATTACACTATCACGAAATGCTATGATCATTTTTGACCTGAGCAACTGCAATATCTACCTAGCAACAGTCTTCCTACATCTTGTCTTGATTCTTCTAGTTTATTCTCTATATAGCATCTGAAGTAATCGTTAAAAGAGCAGATCTTATCTTGTCATACCCCTGATTATAGGCCTTTGATTGTTTCCCATAGCTCTTTGGATAAGATTGAATTTCTTCAAAATGACCTAACAGGCCCCATATAAACTGTACTCTATAACCTACTGAAGGAAGAAGCCCAAGCTGCAGTGAAGGCATTGGCAAAAAACAAGTCTTCAGGAATGGACAGAATACCAACTTAGATGTTTCAGCAAGCGGATGCAGCACTGAAAGCACTCACTTGTCTATGCGAAGAAATTTGGAAGACAGCTACCTGGCAAACCAACTGCAAGTGACCCATATATATGCCTATTCCCAAGAAAGGTGATCCAACCAAATGTGGAAATTTTCAAACAAAATCATTAATACCACACATAAGTAAAATTTTGCTGAAGATCACTCAAAAGCACATTCTTTGACAAAGAATGGCCAGAAATTACAAGCTGGATTCAGAAGAGGACGTGGAACAAGAGATATCATTGCTGATGTCAGATGGATCTTGGCTAAAAGCAGAGAATACCAGAAAGATGTTTGCCTGTGTTTTATTGACTATGCAAAGGCATTAGACTGTGTAGATCATAACAAATTACTGGTAAAATTGTGAAGAATGGGAATTCTAGAACACTTAATTGTGCTCATGAGAAACCTTTAAGTAGATAAAGAGGCAGTTGTTCAAACAGAACAAGGGGGTACTATGTGGTTTAAAGTCAGGAAAGGTGTGCATTAGGGTTGTTTCCTTTCACCAGACCTATTTAATTTGTATGCTGAGCAAATAATCTGAGAAGCTGGACTATATGAAGAAGAACTGGGAGTTAGAATTGGAGGAAGGCTCATCAACAACCTGCAATATGCAGATGACACAACATTACTTGCTGAAAGTGAGGAGGACTTGCAGCACTTACTGGTGAATATCAAAGACCACAGCCTTCAGTATGGATTTTACCTCAACATAAAGAAAACAAAAATCTTCTCAATTGGACCAATAAGTAACATCATGATCAATGAAGAAAAGATAGAAGTTGTCAAGGATTTCGTTTTACTTGTATCCATAATTGATGCCCATGGATACAGAGGTCATGAAATCAAATGACATATGCATTGGGAAAATGTGCTGCAAAACACCTCTTTAAAGTGTTGGAAAATCACCAAGACATATTATCATCAAACTTGCCAAAACCAGAGATAAAGAGAAAATTTTAAAAGCAGCCAGGGATAAAAGAAAGGTCTCCGACAAAGGAGAATCAATAACAATAAGTTCAGACTACTCAGCAGAAACCATGCAGGCAAGAAGGCAATGGGATGACATATATAGAGCACTGAAGGAGAAAAACTGCCAGCCAAGGATCATATATCCAGCAAAACTCTCTCTCAAATATGAAGGTGAAATTAAAACATTTACAGATAAAAACAAGCTTAGAGAATTTGCAAAAACCAAACCAAAGCTACAAGAAATACTAAAGGAAATTGTTCGGTCAGAAAACCAATAATATCAGATACCAGCACAACACAAGGTCATAGAACAGAACATCCTGATATCAACTCAAATAGGGAAATCACAAAAACAAATTAAGATTAATTTTAAAAAGAGAAAAAACGCTCAAAACAGGGAATCATTGAAGTCAATATGTAAAAGATCACAATAATCAAAAAGAGGGACTAAATACAGGTGGCATAGAACTGCCATATGGAGAGGGATACAAGGCGATATAGGACAATACAAGTTAGGTTTTTATTTAGAAAAATAGGGGTAAATATTAAGGTAACCACAAAGAGGTATAACAACTCCATAACTCAAAATAAAAACCAAGAAAAACATAACGACTCAGCAAACATAAAGTCAAATACTATGAAAATGAGGAACACGCAATTTACAAAGAAAAACGTCTCAGCAAAAAAAAGTAAGTGGAAAAATGAAAGTTTCAACAACACACAAAAAGGCATCAAAATGACAGCACTAAACAAATACTTATCTATAATTACGCTGAATGTAAATGGACTAAACGCACCAATAAAGAGACAGAGAGTCTCAGAGTGGATAAAGAAACACGACCTGTCTATATGCTGCCTACAAGAGACACACCTTAGACTTAGAGACACAAACAAACTAAAAACTCAAAGGATGAAAAAAAATATATCAAGCAAACAATAAGCAAAAAAGAGCAGGAGTAGCAATATTAATTTCTGACAAAATAGACTTTAAAGTTAAATTCACCACAAAGGATAAAGAAGGACACTACATAATGATTAGAGGGACAATTGACCAGGAAGATATAACCATATTAAATATTTATGCACCCAATGACAGGGCTGCAAGATACATAAAACAAACTTTAACAGAACTGAAAAGTGAGATAGACACCTCCACAATTATAGTAGGAGACTTCAACATACCACTTTCGGAGAAGGACAGGACATCCAGTAAGAAGCTCAATAGAGACACGGAAGACCTAATTACTACAATCAACCAACTTGACCTCATTGACTTATACAGAACACTCCACCCAACTGCTGCAAAGTATACTTTTTTTTCTAGCGTACATGGAACATTCTCTAGAATAGACCACATAGTAGGTCATAAAACAAACCTTTGTGAATCCAAAACATCAAAATACTACAAAGCATCTTCTCAGACGATGAGGCCATAAAAGTGGAAATCAATAACAGAAAAATTAGGGAAAAGAAATCAAATACTTGGAAAATGAACAATACCCTCCTGAAAAAAGACTGGGTTATAGAAGGCATTAAGGAGGGAATAAAGAAACTCATAGAATGAAACGAGAATGAAAACCCTTCCTATCAAAACCTCTGGGACACAGCAAAAGCAGTGCTCAGAGGTCAATTTATATCGATAAATGCACGCATACATAAAAAAGAAAGAGCCAAAATCAGAGAACTGTCCCTACAACTTGAACAAATAGAAAGTGAGCAACAAAAGAATCCATCAGGCACCAGAAGAAAACAAATAATAAAAATTAGAGCTGAACTAAATGAATTAGAGAACAGAAAAACAATTGAAAGAATTAACCAAGCCAAAAGATGGTTCTTTGAAAAAATTAACAAAATTGATAAGCCGTTGGCCAGACTGACTAAAGAAGTACAGGAAAGGAAACAAATAACCCGAATAAGAAACGTGATGGGCCACATCGCCACAGACCCAACTGAAATTAAAAGAATCATATCAGATTATTATGAAAAATTTACTCTAACAAATTTGCAAACCTTGAAGAAATGGATGAATTCCTGGAAAAACACTACCTACCTAAACTAACACAATCAGAAGTAGAACAACTAAATAGACCCATAACAATAAAAGAGATTGAAACAGTAATCAAAAAACTTCCAACAAAAAAAAGCCCTGGCCCGGACGGCTTTACTGCAGAGTTCTACCAAACTTTCAGGGAAGAGTTAACACCACTACTACTAAAGGTATTTCAAAGCATAGAAAATGACGGAATACTATCTAACTCATTCTATGAAGCCACCATATCCCTAATACCAAAACCAGGTAAAGACATCACAAAGAAAGAAAATTACAGACCTATATCCCTCATGAACACAGATGCAAAAATCCTCAACAAAATTCTAGCCAATAGAATTCAACAACATATCAAAAAAATAATCCACCACGACCAAGTGGAATTTATACCAGCTATGCAAGGCTGGTTTAATATTAGAAAAACCATTAATGTTTGTATATATAATAAAACAAAAGACAAAAACCACATGATCTTATCAATTGATGCAGAAAAGGCATTTGACAAAGCCCAACACCCATTCATGATAAAAACTCTCAGCAAAATAGGAATTGAAGGAAAATTCCTCAACATAATAAAGGGCATCCATACAAAGTCAACAGCCAACATCATTCTAAATGGAGAGAGCCTGAAAGCATTTCCCTTGAGAACGGGAACCAGACAAGAATGCCCTTTATCACCGTTCTTATTCAACATTGTGCTAGAGGTCCTAGCTAGAACAATTAGGCTAGACAAAGAAATAAAGGGCATCGGGATTGGCAAGTAGGAAGTAAAATTATCTCCATTTGCAGAAGACATGATCTTATACACAGAAAACCCTAAGGAATCCTCCAGAAAACTACTGAAACCAATAGAAGAGTTTGGCAGAGTCTCAGGTTATAAGATAAACATACAAAAATCACTTGGATTCCTCTACATCAACAAAAAGAACATCTAAGAGGAAATCACCAAATCAATACCATTCACAATAGCCCCCAAGAAGATAAAATACTTAGGAATAAATCTTACTAAAGATGTAAAAGACCCATACAAAGAAAACTACAAAGTACTACTGCAAGAAACTAAAAAGGACCTACTTAAGTGGAAAAACATACCTTGCTCATGGATAGGAAGACTTAACATAGTAAAAATGTCTATTCTACCAAAAGCCATCTATACATACAATGCACTTCCGATCCAAATTCCGATGTCATTTTTTGATGTGATGGAGAAACAAATCACCAACTTAATATGGAAGGGAAAGGAGACCCGGATAAGTAAAGCATTATTGAAAAAGAAGAAGAAAGTGGGAGGCCTCACTCTACCTGATTTTAGAACCTATTATACAGTCACAGTAGTCAAAACAGCCTGGTACTGGTACAACAACAGGCACACAGACCAATGGAACAGAATTGAGAACCCAGATATAAATCCATCCACATATGAGCAGCTGATATTTGACAAAACCCCAGTGTCAGTTAATTGGGGAAAAGATAGTCTTTTTAACAAATGGTGCTGGCATAACTGGATATCCATTTGCAAAAAAAATGAAACAGGACTCATACCTCACACCATGCACAAAAACTAACTCCAAGTGGATCAAAGACCTAAACATAAAGACTAAAACGATAAAGATCATGGAAGAAAAAATAGGGACAATGTTAGGAGCCCTAATACAAGGCATAAACAGAATACAAAATATTACCAAAAATGACAAAGAGAAACCAGATAACTGGGAGCTCCTAAAAATCAAACACCTATGCTCATCTAAAGACTTCCCCAAAAGAGTAAAAAGACCACCTACAGATTGGGAAAAATTTTCAGCTATGACATCTCCGACCAGCGCCTGATCTCTAAAATCTATATGATTCTGTCAAAACTCAACCACAAAAAGACAAACAACCCAATCAAGAAGTGGGCAAAGGATATGAACACACACTTCACTAAAGAAGATATTCAGGCAGCTAACAGATACATGAGAAAATGCTCTCGATCATTAGCCATTAGAGAAATGCAAATTAAAACTACGATGAGATTCCATCTCACTCTAACAAGGCTGGCATTAATCCAAAGAACACAAAATAATACATGTTGGAGAGGCTGCGGAGAGATTGGAACTCTTATACACTGCTGGTGGGAATGTAAAATGGTACAACCACTTTGGAAATCTATCTGGCGTTTTCTTAAAAAGTTAGAAATAGAACTACCATACAACCCAGAAATCCCACTCCTCGGAATATACCCTAGAGAAATAAGAGCCTTCACACGAACAGGTATATGCACACCCATGTTTATTGCAGCTCTGTTTACAATAGCAAAAAGCTGGAAGCAACCAAGGTGTCTGTCAACGGATGAATGGTTAAATAAATTGTGGTATATTCACACAATGGAATACTACGCATCGCTAAAGAACAGTGACGAACCTATGAAACATTTCATAACATGGAGGAACCTGGAAGGCATTATGCTGAGCGAAATTAGTCAGAGACAAAAGGACAAATATTGTATAAGACTGCTATTATAAGATCTTGAGAAATAGTATAAGCTGAGAAGAACACATACTTTTGTGGTTACGAGGCGGGGAGGGAGGGAGGGTGGGAGAGGGTTATTTACTGATTAGTTAGTAGATAAGAACTACTTTAGGTGAAGGGAAGGACAATACTCAATACCTGGAAGGTCAGCTCAACTGGACTGGACCAAAAGCAAAGAAGTTTCCAGGATAAACTGAATGCTTCGAAGGTCAGCGGAGCAAGGGCGGGGGTTTGGGGACTATGGCTTAAGGGGACTTCTAAGTCAATTGGCAAAATAATACTATTATGAAAACATTCTGCATCCCACTTTGAAAAGTGGCGTCTGGGGTCTTAAATGCGAACAAGCGGCCATCTAAGACGCATCAATTGGTCTCAACCCACGTGGATCAAAGGAGAATGAAGAACACCAAGGTCACACGACAACTAAGAGCCCAAGAGACAGAAAGGGCCACGTGAACCAGAGACCTACATCATCCTGAGACCAGAAAAACTAGTTGGTGCCCGGCCACAATCGATGAATGCCCTGACAGGGAGCACAACAGAGAACCCCTGAGGGAGCAGGAGATCAGTGGGATGCAGACCCCAAATTCTCATAAAAAGACCAGACTTAATGGTCTGACTGAGACTAGAAGAATCCCGGTGGTCATGGTCCCCAAACCTTCTGTTGGCCCAGGACAGGAACCATTCCCGAAGACAACTCATCAGACATGGAAGGGACTGGGCAATGGGTTGGAGAGAGATGCTGATGAAGAGTGAGCTACTTGTATCAGGTGGACACTTGAGACTGTGTTGGCATCTCCTGTCTGGAGGGGAGATAGGAGGGTGGAGAGGGTTGGAGGCTGGCAAAATTGTCACGAAAGGAGAGACTGGAAGGGCTGACTCATTAGGGGGAGAGTGAGTGGGAGTATGGAGTAAGGTGTATATAAGCTTATATGTGACAGACTGACTTGATTTGTAAACGTTCACTTAAAGCTCAATAAAAATTATTGAAAAAAATCTGATATCCAGAAATATAAACAAGTGTAAATATTTGTTGCAGTTTAAGAAGGCAGATGATACCTAAAATTATGGTACAGAACAAACTAAGCATAGTCTTATAATTGACTTTATACATTAAAGTTTTACATATTACAATAGCAAGTTATTCTTTTCCCCTTTTAGGCTTGAAAGGTAATTTAAATCTAAATGATCTGAATTCTCCTTAAACGTTCTAAATAAAGACAGCCCAAGTATTATTTAAATGATCTGAATTCTCCTTAAACGTTCTAAATAAAGAGAGCCCAAGTATTATTTAAGATGTATTTTCTGTGTATGTTTATTAGTGATTGCAATAAATTCTTATAAAATCTAAAAAAAAAAAAAAAGTGTTGGAAAGCAAAGATGTCACCTTGAGGACTAAGGTGTGCTTGACCCAGGCCATGGGATTTTCAGTCGCCTCTTATATATGTGAAAGCTGGATGGTGAATAAGGAAGACCAAAAGAAAATTGATGCCTTTGAATTGTGTTGGTTAAGAATATTTGAATATACTGTGGACTTCCAGAAGAATGAACAAATCTGTCTTGGAAGAAGTACAATCAGAAGCCTCCTTAGAAGCAAGGATGGAGAGATTACATCTCACATACTTTGGATATGTTATCAGGAGGGACCAGACCCTGGAGAAGGACATCATGCTTGGTAAAGTAGAGGGTCATCAATAAAGAGGAAGACTCTCAATGAGATGAACTGAAACAGTGGCTCCAACAGTGGGCTCAAACATAACAACCATTGTTCTGTTGCACACAGGGTCACTATGAGTAGGAATTGGCATGACGGCACCTAACAACAACAACAAATATAACCTATCCAGAATCATGTTCCATCTTTCTCCAGTCATTGTCTGGAGTCTACTGTTACTTATTACACTTCCTACATCATTAGCCTCTCTTCTGTCTCAGAGCCTTTGCTGTTCTGCCTTCTTTTTTCCTAATTAACTCTTTGTCATCCTTCAGATTTCATCTCAAATGTTTTTTTCTCCATGGAAGCCACCCCCATGCTCAACCATGCAAATACACATACACATGCCAAAGCTGAACAAAACTACTCTGCTATTTTCTCTACAGAAGTATATTGAGCATATTATAGCTTATGATGATATTTTGTGATTGTCTGATAGATGTTAATTTCCCACCCTAAGTGCTTTGTTTCCTGAGGGAAAGAACCATGTCTCTTTCACTTACTTTTTTATCGAAAGCCCATCAGTGTCTAAAATTTAGAACTAAAAAAAAAAAAAAAAAAATTACTAAATGGAAAAATGATTAGATAAAGAATTATACTATGGCATTTACCAAATTTTTCTTTGCATTCTTCTGAATTCTTAGATTATTAAATCCTGGACTATTTGCCAGGTACTTATTTCCTAATTAAAAGCGTAGTTCTTATTGCAACTAAACAACTGTTTACCAAGCCCTATTTACTTTCAAAGAATTACATGAAAAGCTGAAGGTATCTTAAGATTACTCTTGTCTTCCTAAGCTTATATACATACCTATGTGAACGAAAAGGAGTAAACCCTGTTGCTGTACAGTCATAGTGGCCCTATAGGGTGCAAATTTTTATAGAAGCAGACTGCTACAACTTTCTCCCACAGAGTAGCTGGTGGTTTCAAACCACTAACATTTCAGTTAGCAGCCAAGTGCTTTAACCACTGTGTCACCAGGGCTCCTTTAGAGATAATTAACAGTACATAATTATTTAAATGGTCAGCATTAACTTTGTGGAACAAACAATGAGTACAGTACTTACGATGCTCAGAAAATGTAGTAGATGAAGTAGTAAGAGATGTCTTTATGGAGGGGTAGAACTTTAAATAAAAGCTTAAATAGGATTTTGATAGCAATTATGAAGGGTAAGAGACAGATAGAAGAAAGAATAGTTTGAGATGAGTTCCCAAACCCAAAATGAGCAAATACGTGCAGGAGTCACAGACTATTCTGTTTAGAGTATAATGTTTGGCAGGCAAGTATGAAGATATAATTTTGGAAAGGAATAGTTAGGCAGATCTGGATGAAACTTTCTTCATAATCAAGGTCTATCTATTCTTAGTCCGCTTTTCCCTGTTATTTTGATCTATTTTTATGGAGCTGCTTGTTAAGGGTTTTTTTTTTTTTTAATTATTAATAGCAAAGGTCTTAGATTTATATAGCATCACAGGGACAATATCTACAGAGGCCAGTATATACTGCTTACAGCAGTATCTGTATAAGGACCTAATGGGCCACTGAGGAAGGGCAAGGTTAGCATCTCAGGCCACTAACACATGCGATGGATTTCTGGCACCAGTGGTATCAGAAAAATTTAAAGATCACAGAGGAGAATTTTAAAGATCTCCTTGAAGCTGGTGGCTTAAGTGCCGTTACTTGGAGGACTTTCACTGTTGATGAGCCTAACTTCTCTCCAAAGAACTTAAACTAAGATGATTTTAACCACAAATTGGATAGAACACAGTTGATTTATTACCAAACCCAAGGCAAATTAGGTGCCGTCAAGTCGATTCCGACTCGTAGCGACCCTGTAGGACAGAGTAGAACTGCCCCATAGAGTTTCTAAGGAGCGCCTGGCTGATTCAAACTGCCGACCCTTTGGTTCGCAGCCATAGCACTTAGCCACTATGCCACCAGGGTTTCCAGTTGATTAATTAGGAAATAGAATTCTATTATACTGATTATTTTTGGTTATAGATTTTATTTATAAATTTTCAACTTATGAAATATCATAGATACAAACAAAACTAGTCTTAGAAAGCAAAAGATAATCATCTTTGTCCAGCATCAACAGATGGTTTTACTGGATACTTGTGTCTTACCTTGAGTAGTGAACCTAGGTGTTGCCTTATAGAACCTAAACCACCCATAAGTGGAGATACTTCTTTAATTAGGTACTAGCATCCAAAGCAAGAACAGGTTTAAAAAAGAAATGGAAGTTTTAGTGAATTTCTATATGTATTGCTTGTCAAAACAATGGATGGGAAAGGTAACAATAAAAAATCTTGGAATAGGAAAAAAATAGACAACGACCCTTAGATAAAGGCAGGGAATGACAAACGAATGAATTTTCTCAGTATTGCTAGCTATTATCCTTAATTATTTTGTTATATAAATTATATACATTCATAAGGATAGGGAAAGAATTTGAGTTTTGAATCTGAATTATTTTATCTCAAATCACTTTAAATTTTTTTTTTATTTTGTTATTGTTGAGAATATACACAGCAAAACATAAACCAATTCCACAGTTCCTACATGTACAGTTTAGTGACATTGATTATATTCTTTGTGTTGTGCAACCATTCGCAGCCTCCTTTTCTGAATTGTTCCTTCCCTGTTAGCATAAATTCACTGCCTGCTAAGGTTCCTATCTAATCTTTCCAGCTGCTCTTGTCAGTTTGATCCCATATGAGCAGCTCTTAAAAGAGCATAATGTTCAAGGCAGATATTCTTTACTAGTTTAAGCTAAACTGTTGTTCAATTTTAAGAAGACTTCAGGGTACATTTTTGGTTTAAGGTTTAAAGATTATCTCAGGGAATAGTTTCAGCGGTTCGTCTAACCTTCATGGCTCCAGGATGTCTGGAGTCCATGAGAATTTTAAATTCTGTTCTACATTTTCCCCTTTCTCATCAGAATTAATCTGTGGAATCTTTGATCAAAATGTTCAGTAATGGAAACTGGACCCCATTCAGTTCTTCTGGTCTCAAGGCAAAGGAGGCAGTTGTTCATTTTATTGACAATAATTATAATAATTGGCTAATCATCATTAAAACAACTATTTTTATTTAAAAAGTTTGATAACACAAATTTTCACAGAAATGAACTTCAGAGTTCCTGCTGACAGTAGTATTAAAAATCTTACAGTCAAATCATAATGCATATAGAGAAGAACACATATCACAAATATTCATTTTGCTGAATTTTCATAACCAGACACACTCACAAAATCAGCTTCCAGATTAAGAAACAGATTGCTACCAGAATTCTAGAATCTCTCCTTCCATATGCTATTCCACTATCCTTGATTTATAAAGACGTGGATTAGTTTGACTCTTTCTGTGCTTCATGCATGTTCTTCTTTCTGTACTTCATATTGCATATACTTTTTTATATATGGCTTCTTCAACATTATGTCTGTGAGGTCCATTCATAGTGTTGGGCATTTGACTAATTCTCTTGGGGCTATGATAAATAATGCCAGCATGGAAATTCTTGTACATACCTTTTAGTGAATATATGTATGCTTTTCTCTTGACTATTACCTGGGGGTGAAATTGCCAGAGGAGCTGAGCATAATACTTCCAAATTGGTTGTATCAATTTCAGCTCCACAGGTAGTGCACGAGAGTTCTAGTTGCTCCACACTCTTGGCAACACTTGTTATCTTCCATCTTTTAAATTTTAGTGATTCTGCTAGGTGCGTGGTAGTATCTCATGGTTTTACTTTGCATTGCCCTGGTGAGTACATTTTCATTTATTTGTTGGCTTTTGCCATCGTCTTTTGTGAAAGGTCAGCTCAAGTCTTTTGTAGGGTGCCATTATTTTGTAATACTGAACCAGAGAAAGGTTATAATATATGAAATTAATGTTTTCATCTTCAAGTGGAAGGTTCCTTCAGCTCACACATGTGCTGCCATCAACTAAAAAGGTGTAGCATCATATAGAAAAGTATTTCATCTAGGTTCAACTTTGTTGGAGTACAATTTTTCATAGTAAGGAGTTATGATCTTCTTTACATCTGTTGGATCAGTCATGATGTCACCAATTTCATTTCTTGATTTGGTTATCTGCCTCTTCTTTTTTTTTTTTTCTTTTGTCAATCTAGGCAGTGGTTTGTCTATTTATTGATCCTTTCAAAGAACCAACTTCTAGTTTTGTTGATCCCGTCTATTGTTTTTCTATTTTGTTTATTTTTGTGCTGGTCTTTATTATTTCCTTTTTTCTGGTAGCTTTTGGCTTCTTTTCCTCTTCCTTTTTTGTTAGTTCAAGTTGTTGGTTTAAATTAATGATTTTGATCTATCTCCTTTTTTAATGTAGGTGTTTATTGCTATGAATTTCTAAGTACAGTTTTTGCTATGTCCCAAAGGTTTTGATATGGTATGTTTTCATTGCATTTTTTTTTTTAATTGTGCTTTAGGTGAAAGTTTACAGCTCAAGTTAATTTCTCATGAAAAAATTTATACATATATTGTTATGTGAGCATAGTTGCAATCTCCGTAATGTGATAGCACACTCCCCCTTTCCACTCTGGGTTTCCTGTGCCCATTCAACCACCTCCTATTCCATTCTACCTTCTCACCTCACCTCCAGACAGGAGCTGCCCATTTAGTCTCGTGTATCTACTTGAACTAAGAAGCACACGCTTCGTGAGTATTATTTTATGCTTTATAGTCCAGTCTAATCCTTGTCTGAAAAGTTGTCTTCAGGAATGGTTAACAGAGAGTCTGGGGGCCATGTCTTCTGGGGTTCTTCTAGTCTCAGTCAGACTAGTAAGTCTGGTCTTTTTAAGTGAAATTGAGTTCTGCATCACACTTTTCTGCTCCCCCAGGGACTCTCTGTTGTGTTCCCTGTCGGGGCGGTCATTGGTGGTAGCTGGATACCATATAGTTCTTCTGGTCTCAGGCTGATGGAGTCCCTGGTTTATGTGGCCTTTTTGTCTCTTGGGCTAGTATTTACCTTGTGTCTTTGGTGTTCTTCATTCTCCTTTGCTTCTGGTGGGTTGGGACCAACTAATGCATTTTAGATGGCTACTCACAAGCTTTTAAGACCCCAGATGCCACTCACCGAAGTGGGATGCAGAGCATTTTCTTAATAAACTTTGTTATGCCAATTGACCTAGATGTCTCCTGAAACCATGGTCCCCAGACCTCTGCCCCTGCTACCCTGTCCCTCAAAATGTTTGGTTGTATTCAGGAAACTTCTTAGCTTTTGGTTTAGTCTAGTTGTGCTGACTTCCCTTGTATTGTGTGTTATCCTTCCCTTCACCTAAGACAGTTCTTGTTTTATCTAGATAGTGAATTTCTCTCTCCCTCCCTCCCCACCCGCGTAACTATCAAACAATGTTTTCTTCTGTGTTTAAACTTTTTCTTGAGTTCTTATAATATGGTCTCATACGCTATTTGTCGTGTTGCGACTGACTAGTTTTACTCAGCATAATGCCTTCCAGATTATTCCATGTTGTGAGATCTTTCACGGATTCATCATTGTTCTTTATCATTGCATAGTATTCCATTGTGTGACTATACCATAATTTGTTTATCCATCCATTTGTTGATGGGCACCTAGGTTGTTTCCATCTTTTTGCTATTGTGAACAGTGCCGCAGTGAACATGGGTGTGCATATATCTATTCATGTGATGGCTTTTATCTCTCTAGGATATATTCCAAGGAGTGGGATTGCTGGATCGTACGGTAGTTCTATTCCTAGCTTTTTAAGGAAGCACTAAATTGATTTCCAAAGTGGTTGTACCATTTTACATTCCCACTAGTAAGTGTGTAAGTGTTCCAGTCTCTCCACAACCTCTCCAGCATTTATGACTTTGTGTTTTTTGAATTAATGCTAGCTTGGTGAGACATAGTTTTGATTTGCATTTCTCTAATGGCTAATGATCATGAGCATTGTATCTGGTAGCTGCCTGAATGTCTTCTTTAGTGAAGTGCGTGTTCATATCCTTTGCCCATTTTTTAATTGGGTTATTTTCCTTTTGTTGTTGAGGTTTTGCAGTATCTCGTAGATTTTAGAGATTAGACCTTTATCGGATATGTCACAGCCGAAAATTTATTTCCCAGCCTATAGGTTGTCTTTTTACTCTAGGTGAAGTCTTTTGATGAGCATAAGTGTTTGATTTTTAGGAACTCCCAGTTATCTAGTTTCTCTTCTGGTGCTTGTGCATTATTAGTTATGTTTTGTATTCTGTTTATGCCATGTATTAGGACTCCTAGCATTGTCCCTATTTTTGTTTCCGTGATCTTTATCATTTTAGATTTTATGTTTAGGTTTTTGATCCATTCTGAGTTAGTTTTTGTGCATGTTGTGAGGTATGGGTCTTGTTTCTTTTTTTGCAAATGGATATCCAGTTATGCCATCACCATTTGTTAAAGAGACTGTCTTTTCCCCATTTAATGGACTTTGGGCCTTTGTCAAATATCAGCTGCTCATAGGTGGATGTGTGTTTTCATTTTTGTTTGATTCAAGGAACTTTTTAGTTTCACTTTGGTTTCTTCTGTGGCCCGATAGTCTTTTAGTAGTGTATTATGTAGTTTCCTTTTTTTTTTTTCCCCTTGTTTTTCCCGTTCTTTATTTCTAGCTTCATACCATTATGGTCAGAGAAGATGCTTTGTATAATTTCAATCTTTTTAAGTTTGTTGAGACTTGTTTTGTGTCCTAGCATGTGATCTACTCTGGAATATGATCTATGTGCACTGGTGAAGAAAGTGTATTTTTCTGATGCTTAATGGAGTGTTATATATATATCTGTTGTGTTCAATTCATTTATGGCTTTATTTAAGTTCTCATTGTCCTTAGTGATCTTTTTAATATTCTGTCTATAATTGAAAGTGATTTGTTGAAGTCCCCTACTATTATTGTGGAGTTGTCTATTTCTCTTTTCATGTTAGTCAGTATTTGTTTCATGTATTTTGGTGTGTTGCTATTAGGTACATATATGTTTATAATTGTTACATCTTCTTGTTGGATTGACCCTTTTATTATTATGTAATGTCTTTATCTCTTGTAATAGATTTTGATTTTAAGACCATTTTATCTGATATCAGTGTGGCCATCTTTGCTCTTTTTTCTTTGCTGATTGCATCAAATATTTTTTTCCATCCTTTTATTTTCAGTCTGTTTGTGTCCTTATGTCAAAGATGTGTTTCTTGTAGACAGCAAAAGGATGAATCATGTCTTTTTTAACTATTCTTCTACTCTCTGCCTTTTGCATGGGGTATTTAGACCATTTACATTTAAAGTTATACTGAAAATGAAATGTCTACCTTGCTCATTCTTCTATTTCTTTTTGATTGTTGCATATTGTCTTTGTTTTTTTATTCTGATTTTTTAAATTATTGTTTGTATTTTGTTGCTTTCCTGTGATAAGCCTCTTTGCTTTTTTCCTTCTTCTCTTCTGAATTACTTTTCTTGATTTCTTTCATCTATTACATGACAGAAGTTACAATTTTGTGTGTTTAACATATGAACAGGATTTAACTTAATAGAACCTTAACATGATAAATTTACTCCTGATATGCTCCTCCCTCCGCCTTTTCTGTTGGTGTGTGTCTCCATTAACATCAATATACAACCCATAGTCGATAAGTTTATTTCGTGCTTGTTTCTTACAAACTTGATGTATTGTTTGAGGGATTTAATTATTGAGTTTATCCCCTGAAAATATTGTATGCATGGTTCTTATGATTGCCTGTGTTGTTATGTTTTTTAGAGATCTTTTTCCCCTCTTTTGTTTATTTATTTATTTATTTACACCTCTCCCCTTCCCCATGTATTGTTGTTATTGTTAGGTGCCATCCAGTTGGCTCTGATTCATAGCGGCCGTACCTATAACAGAATGAAACACTGCCTGGTCCTGCAACATCCTCATGATCGTTGTTATGCTTGAGCCCCTTGTTGCAGCCACTGGGTCAATCCATCTCATTGAGGGTCTTCCTCTTTTTCGCTGACACTCCAGTTTACCAAGCATGATACCATTCTCCAGAAACTGGTCACTGCTAATAACATGTTCAAAGTATGTGAGATGAATTCTCATCATCCTCGATTCTAAGGAGCATTCTGGCTATACTTCTTCCAAGACAGATTTGTTCTTTCTTTTGGCAGTCCATGGTATATTCAATATTCTTTGCCAACGCCACAATTCTAAGGTGTCAATTCTTCTACAGTCTTCCTTATTCATTGTCCAGCTTTTGCATGCATCCGAGACAATTGAAAATATCATGTCTTGAGTCAGGCCCACCTTAGTCCTAAAAGTGACATCTTTACTTTTGAAGACTTTAAAGAGGTCTTTTGTAGCATATTTGCCCAATGCAACGCGTCTTTTGATTTCTTGACTGCTGTTTCCATGGATGTTGATTGTGAATCCAAGTAAAATGAAATCCTTGACAACTTCAATCTTTTCTCTATCATGATGTTGCTTATTGGTCCAGTTGTGAGGATTTTTGTTTTCTTTATGTTGAAGTGTAATCTATACTGCAGGCTGTAGTCTTTGATCTTCCTCAGTAAGTGCTTCAAGTTCTTTTCAGTTTCAGCAAGCAAGGTTGTGCCATCTGCCTAATGCAGGTTGTTAGTGAGTCTTCCTCCAATCCTGATGGCACGTTTTTCTTCATATGGTCCAGCTTCTCATATTATTTGCTCATCATACAGATTGAATAGGTATGGTGAAAGGATACAACCCAGATGCACACCTTTCCTGACTTTAAAGCAGGCAGCATCCTCTTGTTCTGTTTGAATGACTGCCTGTAGGCCTATGTACAGGTTCCTCATGATCACAATTAAGTGTTCTGGAATTCTCATTCTTCACAACATTATCCATAATTCGTTATGATCCACACATTCGAATGCCTTTGGATAGTCAACAAAACACAGGTAAGCATCTTTCTGGTATTTTCTGTTTTCTGCCAGGATCCATCTGACATTAGCAATGATATCCCTCATTACATGTCCTCTTCTGAATCCAGCTTGAATTTCTGGCAGTTCTCTGTCAATGTACTGCTGCAACCATTACTGTGGTGTGTGATATTAATGATATTGTTTGATAATTTCCACATTCAGTTGGATCACCTTTCTTTGGAATAGGCATAAATATGTATCTCTTCTGGTCAGTTGGCAATGTAGTTGTCTTCCATATTTCTTGGCATAGATAAGTGAGCCATTCCAGTGCTGCATCTGTTTGTTGAAACATCTCAATTGGTTTTCTGTCAATTCCTGAACCCTTATTTTCATCAATGCCTTCAAGGCACCTTAGACTTCTTCCTTCAGTAACATCAGTTCTCGATCATATGTTACTTCCTGAAATGGTGGCGTTTCAACCAGTTCTTTTTGGTAGAGTGACCCTGTGTATTCCTTCCATCTTCTTTTGATGCTTCCTGCATCATTCAGTATTTTTCCCATAGAATTCTTCGATATTGCAATTTAGGGCTTGAATTTTTTCTTCAGTTCTTTCAGCTTGAGAAATGCTGAGTATGTTCTTCTCTTTTGTTTTTCTAACTCCAGTTCTTTGCACGTGTCATTATAGTCTTTATTTTGTCTTCTTTAACTGCTCTTTGAAATCTGTTCAGCTCTTTTATTTCATCATTTCTTCCATTTGCTTTAGCTACTGGGCATTCAAGAGCAAGTTTCAGAGTCTCTCCTGATATCCATTTTGGTTTTTTATTTCTTTCCTGTTTTTTTTAATGATGTTTTGATTTCTTCATTTATGATATCCTTGATGTCATTCCACAACTTTTCTAGTTTTCGGTCCTTCATTTTCAGTGCATCAAATCTATTCTTAAGATGGTCTCTAAATTTATATGGGATATACTCAAGGTGGTACTTTGGCTTTCATGGACTTTTTCTAATTTTCTTCAGGTTCAGCTTGAACTTGCATATGAGCAATTGATGGTCTGCCCCACAGGTGGTCCCTGGCCTTGTTCTGACTGATGATGTTGAGCTTTTCCTTCATCTCTTTCCACAGATGTAGTCGATTTGATAGCTGTGTATTTCATCCGGCAAGATCCACATGTATACTCACCATTTATGTTGTTGAAAAAAGGTATTTGCAGTGAAAAAGTGGTTGGTCTTGCAAAATTCTATAATGAGATCTCCAGCATTGTTTCTATCATAAAGGCTGTGTTTTCCAACTACCAGCCATTCTTGTCTTCAGCTTTCAAATTCCAATCACCAATAATTACCAATGCATCCTAATTGCATGTTCGATCAATTTCAGACTGCAGAAGTTGGTAAAAATCTTCAGTTTCATCTTTGGCCTTAATGATTATTCGGTAAATTTGAATAGTGTTTGTATTAAGTGGTCTTCATTGTAGGTGTGTGGATATTATCCTATCACTGACAGCAGTGTACTTCAGGATAGATCTTGAAATGTCCTTTTTTACAATGAATGCAACACTATCGCTTTTCAATTTGTCATTCTTGGCATAACAGACCATATGATTGTGTGACTAAAAATGGCCAATACCAGTCCATTTCAGATCACTACTTCCTAGGATATTGATGTTTATGCATTCCATTTCATTTTTGATGATTTCCAATTTTACTACGCTCATACATCATATGTGCCATGTTCCAGTTATTAACGGATGTTTGCAGCGTTTCTTCTCATTTTGAGTCGTGTCATATGAGCAAATGAAAGTCCCAAAAGCTTGACTCCAGCCATGTCATTAAGATTGACTCTACTTTGAGGAGGCAGCTCTTCCCTAGATGATTATGTGTGCTTCTGCACCAGAGGGGCTTGTCTTCAGGCACTCTATCAGGCCATGTCCAGCTGTGATTTATAAGGTTTTCACTGGCTAATTTTTTCGGAAGTAGATGGCCAGGTTCTTCTTCCTAGTCTATCTTAGTCTAGAAGCTCAGCTGAAACCTGTCTACCATGGGTAACCCTACTGGTGTTTGAATACCAGTGGCATAGCTTCTAGCATTGCAGCAACATGTAAGCCCCCACAATATGACAGACTGACAGATGCATGTATAGATATGAGTATTTATTTAATCTATTTGGAGTATTCCTTTGAGTAATACTTAGAAAGATGGTCTAATAGTGGTACATTTCCAGAGCTTCTATTTGTTTGGGACTGTCTTGATTTCCCCTTCATTTTTGAATAACAGCTTTACTGGGTAAAGAATTCTAGGTTGTCAATTGTTTTTGTTCAATAATTTATGTGTTACTCCATTGTCTTCTGGCCTCTAGATTTTCTAGGGGAAATCTGCACTGATTTTCATGAACATTCCTTGGTAGGTTGTATTGTGTTTTTCTCTTACTGCTTTCAGAATTATCTTCTTGTCTTTGGTTTTCAAGAATTTTGGGGGGATATGGCATGGAGTTAACCTTTTTGTGCCTCTTCTGATTTGGGTTCCTGTAGCTGCCTGTATTTTCAGGCTTGGTTCTCTGTTCAGTCTGGGAAATTTTCTGATTATCTCTTGGAAAATTGTTTCTGTGCCTTTATTATTATCATGGTGCTCTGGGATTCCAGTAATTCTAATGTTAAATTTCTTAATTGAATCCTACATTTCCTTTTGAGTTTGTTCACTTTTCTTTGTACTCTTTGTTCCAGTAGTTCTTTGTTTTATTTATTTATTCTTTTATGTTTTCAATGTCCTTGTTGAGTCGCTCATTTTGTTCCTCCATTTGTTTCCTAATCTCCACTAGTTTGTTTTCTGTGTGCTTTTTAGTTTCTTTAAACATATTTACCACCATAATCTAAAAATGATCAATTATTTGCCTTAGTCTGGACTTGGTAGAGAAATTTTCTCTTCTTCATATTTTGCTTTTGATGTGTTCTTCTCTTGTGATTTTGTGTGTTTTACTATTTTTTTGTTGAACTTGGGCTATTTTGTTATCTTTTTTTATTTTACTTTTTGTATTCTGGCTTCTGTGGGAAATTTTTCTGATTGGGTGCCCTGGTGGTGCAGCAACCAAGTACATGGCTACCATCCAAAAGGATGGGGCTCATACCATCCAGCCACTCCGTGGGAGAATGATGTGGCACCCTACCTCCACAAAGGCTCACAACCCTCGGAACCCCACTGGGAAGCTCCACACTTCACCGCAGGGTTGCTATGAATCAGAATCGACCCAGCAACAGCAGGCTTGGTATCTTCCCTTGAGAACCACTAGAGGGTATTCATATCTTTAGGTTTTTTTTCCAGTGCTGATTTAAGAGTTCTGGATGCTCGATCTCTGGAATTCAATACACATGCGCTGAGGTGGAGGGTTAAGCTGGTTGCAGATGCTGACATAAGTGGTGGGACTCAGCTTTCCTGTGTCCAGGGTAGGAGGATTTCTGTCTTTTCTTAGTGGGCACCCCTGCACAGGCTCTCATGTGGTGTTCCACTGTGGGCAGGGAGCCAGCCTTTTCCTTCTGTCTCGCCTGCCAGTCTGAAGTATTCCCTTTGCCTTGCTCCTCTTGCAGTCCCTCCTGGTCCTAGTGCCCATCCGTCTTGGCCTCAGTGATATTCAACTGCAATCTCTGGCAGCACCACAGTCTCCTTTTGCCACCTCCCAATTGCTTGGTCCACAACCTCCTATAGCAAAGATGTGCTGCTCTGAAAATACCAGGCTACAGCTCCCTCAGATTAGCTCCCTTTTTGTGTTCTCTGGGGTGTTTCCCAGCCACCTCCCAAAATGACTGTGATGAACAAGTGCTCCCGATGTTATCAGGTAGAGTCTCCTAGCTTATGTGCCATTCCCGCTCCTCCTCTCCACCACTTCTGGACTCTACCCCAACTGTCCAATATCTCAGTTGCCATACAGAGTTCTGAGATCTTAGTCTGTGCTTGTTTTTGTTTGTTGTTCAGTGAGTTAGTTGTTGGGAGAGTAAATGGGAGCATTTACTTACTTTGCCATCTTGCTCTGCCCTCTATGCACCATTCTCGAAGCATGTCTTTTCATTCAGATTAAATGAATGACCTTCTAAATTAGTTTGCTAATGTTTTATTAGAAGTTTGCCTGGGCATGTATGAAAAATGAAACAATAGCTGTTAACATGTTACTCAATTAGCAAAAAAATAACTTCTCAAACAGTGAGATATTGCCAGTTCTACATCAATGTCATCAGATGCTTTATCTGTTTAATTCCAATAATATTTCAGTAATCATAACTGAAATATCTAAAGTGAAAGAGCTGACCTTATCATGAATGCTATTATAAATTCAGTTAGAAGTTCAGCCTTGACTATAAAAGGTTTTTTTTTTTTTTTTAGTAACAGCATGAGTACAAATTTTGTTGTGGCATATCTCTGTGGTCAAAACAATATTCTAATAAAGCAAGAAAACCATGGAGCAGAAATGTAGTTGAAATTGGATGTGGTGCATAAGTAATTCAAAATTATATTCACACAATATCTAATATTCTATTAATATTTTATAAAAACAGTTGTCAGAATTTACAAAAATGTTAGATATGTGCATAATAACTAAACCACAAGCTTTTTTACTAAGACTGACGTTGAACACAAACAAAAATCTGCACGGCAGTAGGTTCTTTCCCTTTGCCCATCAACAAGTGAATGTTGGAAATTCATGAACCTTCTTTGAAGTGCTGCTTTCAAAATCAACCTAGATGCCCTGCAAATGTTTTGAATTTCTGTATGAGTTCACTACCTTTATTGTTGTGTTAAAACCGGTTGTAAAACTTTAATCAAAATACCAATTAATCGAGGCCACAAAATTAATCCTTTGAAATTGATAGTATATTGAAATTATTAAAAACAAAGCTTGCAAGCAGAAAGGCATCCAAATTCAATCCTACCAAGTAAGGTTAAATTGCACAAATTAAGGAATGAATGTTTAATAAAGTACTAGATTTAATTTTGAAATTCTATAATTGCAGTTTGAAACATCTTGAATTTTGGGAAGAATTATTTGATATAGTTACTATTTTTAATTGGACATTTGCATTTTTACCTCAATAGAATGAAATTGATTGAGACTGTCTAAAATATTGTCTCATATAAATTTGGCAAAAGATTCAAGAAAATTATAAATAGGAAGCTTATTTGATGCATTTTTTCATTTGAAATAAACCTTTGGGAACTCTAAACATATGCATAACTGGGGAGTTCTTGAACTTTCTGGTTTTATAAGTTAGTAGGTAATGAGTGGAGTAAGAGACAATTCAAGAGTTGCTATTTTATTAGTAGAATGGGGCACACATTTCCCATACCAAACTGTATGCAAAGAATAGGAAAATTCTAAAGATAGGTAGATAGCTAGATGTACCTTTATTTAGATGTCTATAAATAATATGTATATGCATATTCACACAGAGAGCTGGAACAAAATGTAGAATTAAAGGGAAGTGACATTTGTAGGAAAACTGGCATCAGGGAATGGAAGAATACATACCAAATTCAAGACAGCAGTTACCTATGAGGAGGGAGAGAGGCTTCAACTGTATCTATATTTTTATTAAAAAAAAAAAATCAAAGCTCTGAAGCAAGTTTGGGAACATGCTGATGTTCATATATTTGCATGGTACTCGATTAAGTTTTTCTATATTTTTTATAATTTTTAAATACTCTATCATTAATTATTTTAATTTGTTTAATAGAGAAGCAGAGACAAAACAGAGGTCAGAAGGGAATTAAGAAAAATACACCTCCCTGCAAGTTTCACTAGACTCAATTTTTGAAGCTGGAATCTTAAGGAGCATTTCAAACCAAAGATGATTGAGTTTGCTGTGTAGTTGGCAGTCTGAGCAATAGCAGATTTCACAACACAGAAGGGATTCATATTTTTAGGTCACTGTCTGAGCCCTTGGAAACACTGGTGGCATAGTGGTTAAGTGCTACGACTGCTAACCAAAGGGTTGGCAGTTTGAATCCACCAAGTGCTCCTTGGAAACTCTATGGGGCAGTTCTACTGTGTCCTATAGGGTTGCTATGAGTCGGAATCAACTCGACAGCATTGGGTTTGGTTTGGTTTTTTTGGTCTGAGCCCTGCGGGGGCAGTGGTTAGGTGCTTGGCTATTAATTGAAAAGTGGGCATTTTGAACCCACCAGCCAACCCACAGGAGAAAGACGTGGCAGTTTGCTTCCGTAAAGATTTACAGTCTTGGAAACCCTATGGGGCAGTTCTGCTCTTCATGACTCAGAATTGGCTTGGTGGCAATGGGTTTTCTTTCAGTTTTGGGGTCAGAGGCTGAATTAAATGACCTCTTATTTTTTTAAAAAAAAGTTTGTGATGGCAGTACTACAACATGGTGGAGCTTATTTTTATTATCACGTAAAGGACATATGTTTTATTAATTACTTTTTTATAATTATAGTATTTGGTCCTGATAACAACATTGTAAGATTAAAAAAAAAACACCCATTGCTGCTGGGTCGATTACGACTCATAGTGACCCAATAGGACAGAGTTGAACTGCCTGGCAGTGATTCCAAGGCTGTAAATCTTTACGGAAGCAGAGGGCCACATCTTTCCGCCACAGAGAGGCTGATGGGTTTGGACTGCTGACCTTTTGGTTAGCAGCAGTGCTTAACCACTGCACCACCAGGATTCCCTAAAAGATAAAAAGGGAGACCATTATTATCCCCATTTTGGAGACTAGCAACCAGGCTCGATCTTCTTCAGTGCCCGATGCCAAAGAGCTAATCTATGGTATGGAAAATGTTAAAGTTCATGTTTCCTAACGCTTGGCATTTCAAAACTCTTTCTGGCACACTATCCCTGACACCTCCACAATGGGATTTCTTTAAGTGTTGATTTTTCCTATCAAATTATCTTATCTTCTATCATCAATATTTTAGTTATCTGTTAATATTGTGAGAAGAGATTCCTATATTAGAAGAAAAGATAAATGGAAGCCCTTCTGAGATACCCTGTAACTCCAAAGTTCTATGATGTCTAGGTTCCCGTAATTTCACAGCCTGCATTTTAGAGAAAGCACGTCATCTTTTTCTCAATTTATGAAATTCAAGTAGACAGAAAGAAGCACCGAGAAAATAGATACTATATGTATGAAAATCATACATGTATTTTCAGGCAAATGCGTGTTTTATGTAATTTTTAAAAATATATTAAGCATAATTATAATGAATTATGATTTACTTTTTATGATATTGCAAGTATCTCCTTATTTATAAACTTAAAATATAGAAAATATTTTTGGTACAGAAAATATGGTCTCCACAGTGTATTAACCCAAAACCTAGAGTTAAAGGTCAATATTAATAATAAAATAAACAAGTGCTAAGTCCTGAAACCCTGGTGGCTCAGTGGTTAAGAGCTTGGCTGCTAACCAAAAGACTGGCAGTTCAAATCCACCAGCTACTCCTTGGAAACCCTATGGGGCAGTTCTACTCTGTCCTATGGGGTCACTATGAGTCAGAATCAACTCGATGGCAACAGGTTTGTTTTTTTTAGTTTTTGGCTAAGTCAAAACCTTTAAAAAGTCTATGTTATTAAATAGTTATGACTTTTCTTTTATAGCCTGGAGGCCAATAATTTATTTCAAATTTCTCTTAACTTTACCTCCTACCTTCTTGTTCATCACTTCTTTTAAAAAAGCTAAGCCCTAAAGCAGATATTAGAACAGAAAAGTTTTCTGTTGTTCATGCTCTGTCTCCATCTCAAGATGCCTACATACTTTTATTTCTCCATTTCTTTTAAAATTGATTTCCCTTAATTTCTCCCACTGAGGCATCATTAATATATCTGCTGATTCTTACATGTTCCAAGAGCCATGTAATGCGGAAATCTTCTATGGAAAAAAAAAAAAAAAGTTACAGAGTGAAACAAGGCTGATGTCTAACTTTCTTATGTTGATTGGATCTAAAAAAAGTAATAAAAGAAGGACTTATTTATGGTGTGTGGCTAAATCTACAGAAGTCTTGGTGGTACAATTATTTTGAGCTCACCTGCTAGCCAAAAGTTTGGCGGTTTGAACCCACTCAGTGACTTCTCAGAAGAAAGATCTGGCCATTTGCTCTCATAAAGATTACAGACTAGAAAACCCTATTCGGCAGTCCTACTCTGTCACACGGGGTCACTGTAAGTTGAAACCCACTCATGACACCCAACAACAATATTAACAGCTAAATTTAAAAGAAAGGAAGCATTTAAAGACCATGAATGATATTGTGATAGCTCAGGAAGAATGGCAAAGTCAATGCATTTGCTTTATTAGTGGTATTTGTTATTGTTTATTCATACAGTAAACATCATTAGACACTGTTTTCAACAAAGCTGTATCCTTTGACAATTACATGATCCATGTAAGTAATGCTTGATTTTACTAGTGAATCATAATTATTCCTAATTAATAAATTTAGAACAACAAACGCTATTTCTAGGCTTTGTCAATGTAAATAGACTTCTTTTCTAATGAAAAATTAGTTCAGTTGTCAACCCATTGCACAGGAATTAAAAATTATACCAAAAAGTATATTCTAAAGACAAAAAAACCCTGGCTTATATGCCGATTCTCCCCACCTAATTATTCTCTGGCTGGCCTAGACAGCCTTTGCATTAGTATCTTTTTTTAAATCTTCCATTATTTTCATAAAACTAAGCAAACACACACATGACACATAGGAAGTGATTGTGGAAAAGTCAAGCAAATATTCTCTTAATGGTTTTAAACACTTTAAATTTATATATTTCATTAATATTTCTTCATGTAGTTGGTATACACACATATATGTATTTGCATATGTATTTTTCATATAGTTGGCATACTTTAGCAAGGATTCTATCATTATAAATTGAAAAATCTCCCAATGGAAAGAGAATATAATTGTTTAAATGCTGAAATAAATTTTCATAATTTGAGATTGTCTAATATATGTTAAGCTCGATTTCAGAATTAGTAGTTAAGTTCCTTTAAGGAAGAAATTCTGCCATACTTTTTTTTTTTTTAATCATTCACAGTACCCAGCAGCAGTGTTGAGACCACAGTAGGAACTCAGAAACATTCCCTTGATATGTTTCCACGTTCTTTATGTTCAGAAGAGACCACGTGATCCTAGTCCCTGTGCTTGAAGACTACAATATTGTGAGAGGTGTCACTTGTGTTAATCTTGGTCTCTGTGCCCTGTGGTTCTTTGCAAACTTTTTATTTTTAACCAGTGACTTGAATAAAACTAGAGGGCACTGTCAACCCTTTACATTTTAGTATTATACAGCATAATAATCTTAGAGTGATACCCATGGATATGGAACATCAAGGAAGTCGGTTGTATATACGAAAAGAATAAAGCTGACAGTGAAGACAGTAGTAAAGATGAAAGAGACCATAGGATCCAATTCATTCATTCAACAGCCATTTATTGAGAACCTACTTTATATAGGTATCGTGCTAGGTGCTTGGGAAATATTAGCAAAACTAACGATTATGACTCATTCCTAATGAGAGCATAAGTTTACAGTAAGACAGACACAATAGATAGATATATAAAAAATAAATAAGTGTACCATACTGTAAATGTATTTTGTTGTTGTTAAATGCCATCGAGTCTTATAGCAACTCTTTTTTTTTTTTTTTTTTTTTATACAATAGAACAAAACACTGTCTGGTCCTGTGCCATCCTCACAGTCATTATTATGTTTGAGCCCATTGTTGCAGCCACTGTGTCAATCCTTCTGATCCAGGGTCTTCCTCTTTTTCACTGACCTTCCACTTTTCCAAGCATGATGTCCTTCTCCAGGGACTGGTCCCTCCTGATAACATGTCCAAAGTACATAAGACAAAATTTTGCCATCCTTACTTCTAAGGACCACTCTGGCTGTACTTCTTCAAGACCCTTGTTCATTCTTCTTGCAGTCCATGGTATATTCAATACCAAAACAAAAACCATTGCTATCGAGTTGATTCTGACTCATAGCAACCCTATAGGACAGAGTAGAACTGCCCCATAGAGTTTCCAAGGAGCACCTGGTGGATTCAAACTGCTGACCTTTTGGTTAGCAGCTGTAGCACTTAATCATTATGCTGCTAGAGTTTCCAGCATATTCAATATTCTTCACCAATACTGTAATTCGAAAGCATCAGTTCTTCTTCAGTATTCTTTATTGATTGTCCAGATTTCACATGCATGTGAGATGATTGAAAATACCACGGCTTGGGTCAAGTGAACCTTAGTCCTCAAAGTGATATCTTTGCTTTTCAACACTTTGAACAGGCCTTTTGCAGCAGATTTTCCCAATGCAGTATGTCATTTGATTTCATGACTGCTGTATCCATGGCCATTGATTGTAGATCTAAGTAAAATGAAATCCTTGACAACTTCAATCTTTTCTCTGTTTACCATGATGTTGCTCATTGGTCCAGTTGTGAGGATTTTTGTTTTCCTTATGTTGAGGTGTAACCCATACTGAAGGCTGTAACCTTTGTTCTTCATCAGTAAGTCTTTGCTCTCAACAAGCAAGGTTGTGTCATCCGCATATCTCAGGTTGTTAATGAGTCTTCCTTCAATCCTGGTGCTGAGTTCCTTCTGGTTTATTTGCTCAGCATACAGATTAAATAAGTATGGTGAAAAAACAACACTGACGGATGTCTTTCCTGACTTTAAACCACTCAATATCCCCTTGTTCTGCTTGAATGACTGCCTCTTTGTCTATGTACAGGTCCCACATAAACACAATTAGTGCTCTGGAATTTCTATTTTTTGACTGTGTTTTCCGTAATTTGTTATGATCCACACAGCCAAATGCCTTTGTCTAGTCGATAAAACACAGGTAAACATCTTTCTGGTATTCTCTGCTTTCAGCCAGGATCAATCGGACATCAGCAATGATATCCCTCTTTCCAATTCCTTTTCTGAATCTGGCTTGATTTTCTTGCAGCTTTCTGCTGAAGAAGTACTGCTGCAAATGCTTCGAATGATCTTTGGCAAAATTTTGCGTGTGAGGCATTAATGGTATTACTTGATAATTTCTGCATTCTTTTGGATCACCTTTCTTTGGAATGGGCACAACTGTGGATCTCTTCCAGTTGGCTGGCCAGGAAGCTGTCTTCCAAATTTCTTGACATAGACAAGTGAGCACTTCAAGTGTGGCATCTGTTTGTTTGAAACATCTCATTTGGTATTCTGTCAGTTCCCTGGAGCCTTATTTTTCACCAATGCCTTCAGTGCAGCTTGGATTTATTACTTCAATAATAAATTATTCCTGATCACATGCTATCTCCTCTAATGGCTGAAAGTTGACCAATTGTTTTTGGTACATCTCCGTATATTTCTTCCATCTTCTTTTTACGCTTCCTGTGCTATTCAGTATTTTCCTCCTAGAATCCTTCAATATTGCAATGGAAGGCTTAAATTTTTTCTTCAGCTATTTCAGAAATTTTGAAGGTGTTCTTCTATTTTGGTTTTCAACTCCAGGTCTTTGCATATTTCAATACTTCATCTTCTCGAGCCCCCTTTAAAATCTTCTGTTTAGCTCTCTTCCCCATTTCTTCCTTTCGCTTTAGCTATTCTGCCTTCAAGAGCAAGCTTCAGAGCCTCTTCTGATATCTATTTTGGTCTTTTCTTTCTTTTTAATGGCCTTTTGCTTTCTTCATGTATGATGTCGTTGATGTTGTTCCACAACGCATCTGGTCTTCCATCATTAATGTTCGACGTGTCATATCTATTCTTGAGATGGTCTCCAAATCTGGGTGGGATATACTTACGGTCATATTTTGGCTCTCGTGGATTTGTTTTAATTTTCTTTAGCTTCAGCTTGGCTTGCATATGACCAATTGATGGTCTGTTCCACAGTTGGCTCCTACCCTTGTTCTGACTGATTATATTGAGCTTTTCTATCATTTCTTTCCACAGGTGCAGTTGATTTGATATCTTTGTATTCCATCTTTCAAGATTCATGTGTATAGTCACCATTCATGTTGTTGTAAAAAAGGTGTTTGCAGTGAATAAGTGGTTGGTCTTGAGAAATTCTATCACGTAATCTCAGATGTCGTTTCTATCACCAAGGCCATATTTTCTAACTACCTAGCCTTCTTCTTTGTTTGTAACATTTGAATTCCAATCACCAGTAATTATCACTGCATCTTGATTGCATGTTCGATCAATTTCAGACTGCAGAAGTTGGTAAAAATCTCTAATTTCTTCATCTTTTGCATTAGTGGTTAGTGTGTAAATTTCAATAATAGTCATATTAATTGATATTCCTCGTAGGGGTATGGATATTATCCTATTACTGACAGCACTGTACTTCAGGATAGATCTGGAAATGTTTCTTTTGACAATGATGCAATGCTGTTCCTCTTCAATTCATCATCCCCAGCATAGTAGACCATATGATTGTCTGATTCAAAATGGCCATTATCAGTCATTTCAGCTCACGAATGCCTAGAATATCTATCTTCAAGTGTTCCATTTCACTTTTGACAATTTCCAAATTTCCTATATTTGTACTTCATGCATTCCACATTCTGATTATTAATGAATGTTTGCAGCTGTTTCTTCTTATTTGAATCTTGCCACATGAGCAAATGGGGGTCCCAAAAGCTTGACTCCATCCATGTCACTAAGGTCAACTTCACTTTGAGGAGGCAGCTCTTCCCCAGTCACCAGAGGGGCTCATCTTCTGGCACTCTCTCAGGCAGTGTCCCACTGTGATTCGTAAGGTTTTCACTGGCTAATTTTTTTCAGAAGTAGGCTGCCAGGTTCTTCTCACTAGTCTATCTTAGTCTGGAAGCTCAGCTGAAGCCTGTCCACCATGGGGTGACCCTGCTGTTATTTGAAACACCGGTGACATAGCTTCCAGAATCACAGCAACATGCAAGCCACCACTGTATGATAAACTGACAAATGAGTGGTGAAGCAAATGTATAATTCAAGTTCTGTTAAGGAACAGGAAAGTAAAATACACTTCTAATGAAAAAGTGTAACGGAAGGAAATACTTTAATTTGGATGAAATTGGGAAAGGCAAAGTTCTTCTGAAGATACATTCTTTAAGCTAACACCTGTAGGTGGTTCTGTTTACAGAGATGCAGTAAGTTTGACTGCCATGTTCCTGATGGCTGTCCAAGCTCTGGCCCTGGGTTCTTCACAGGACACATGTGCACTTGCACTGTTATGGGAGGTGCTTCTGTGTGCTAATTGTGCTTTCCTCTTGACCTAAACTACAGGAAATATATTTCTGTTATGTGAGACCAAAGGACCTTAACTAATATATATTCAAAAGTAGAGTTGATATTGAATGAGTCTTTATGTGATAATATACAAATGCATTGTTTTGGTCGTTGATCGTGAATTTGACACTGTAACAGTTAGCGTATTGATAAATTTAAAATATAATGATTATACCTATATTTTTAAATAGCCATCTTTCCTCAAAATTTGCTCATCAGTAGTGCTGACTTTTTAATCAGTCAGAAACTTTTAGAATAAACTTGTAGTCATAAACTTGAAGGCAGAAAGACCTTAAGGAAACTGTCTAAATTTAAAGATAAAAAAGAAGGAAAGGAGAGAGGGAGGCATGAAGAAAAGAAGGAGAGAAGGAAGGAAGGAAAAAGAGATCCAAGGATAATTGTTTAAGACTGCAAAATTGGTTTATAGCATAATTGGACGAACTACTAGCCACGTTATCCTCTAAAACCTCATAGATGTGATGACCCTTTGATGACCATACCCCAGATTTTTAGGCACAAGAACAAGTTATCAGCAAATGAACACCTACTACAACACAAAGTCTTAGAAGAAAATACAGTGTTATGATAAAATCTTAGCCGATTCATCACATTTCTAGGATCTAATAAAGTTATCCTGATTTCAATTTTCCGTTTATAGATTTGTGCTGATAGTTAAACCCAAATCAGATCATGCAGAACTAGGAATGCCAGAAATTAGTATCTGGACCAATGTTAAAATTCTGCTAAGCAGGAATGTACTCATGAGCACCGCATTTCACCTGGAAATACATCGTGGATGCTCCCAGGGCCAAATGATGCTGTCAGTTTGATTACATCAGTCTTTTGCAGTAGAAGCTGAAGGACATTCCGATCACTGCAGCAATGCCCAGTGCCAAGACCTGGCTCAACAACTCTGTGGCCTCTTCCAAATTCTTTTAAAGGTATAGCATAAGAGAATGTTAAGCCCATGAAAATGGTTAAATATTGGGTTTCTAGTTTTTTTTTTTAGAGAATGAGAGTTGGAATCTACTCTACGGCACTGGGGTAGAGAATGAGAACATTTAATAATTCACTCATTACTGCAAAAAAAAAAAAATCAGTATGCCAATTTGTGAATACCTAGTGGAATTCATTAAAATAGGACTTGAGAGTATATTAATTTAAAAAGGAAAGCATATTCATACCAGAAATAACTATTTTGAATATAGTGTTTTCATAATAGGCATCGATTTCTCATTGAGAGAAAGCAGCTAGTGGATTCAAACTGCTGACCTTTTGGTTAACAGCTGAGCTCTTTACCACTGTGCCACCAGGGCTATAGTAGTCACCTAAACTATGATAATTTAAGGCCCAAAGCCAATAAGAGGAAGAAAAATGACTTATTCTTCTCAAAGCATAAAACTACTTCTCTTCTCAGCTCGGCATGAATCAAAACACTCAGTTTAGCAGTATTTAAGCCTGTGATCCCAGATTAGTGCTCTCCAAATCCACAGTTTCAGCTCTTAAACTCAGAGCTTCTCAGCTGACGTTTGTTGAATAAACTCTTCCTGTTGCTGACTTGACTTCATGTTGTCTCTATCAAGCTTACTAACTCATTTCTCCTTACAAGTTGAGGAATAATATAGGTAACCACACCGTCAACTCAGATAGAAAAATGAAGTCTGATATCTTTTACACAGTTTTGCTTGAGCTCAAGCAGAATAGATGGGAATGGTCATAAACCAGAAAAAAAAAACCACTCATTGCCATCGAGTCAGTTCCAACTCATAGTGACCCTGTAGGACAGAGTAGAACTACCCCATACAGTTCCCAAGGAATGCCCAGTAGATTCGAACTGCCAACCTTTTGGTTAGCAGCTGGAGCTCTTAACTACTACGCTTCCAGGATTTCTGGGAATGATCATACATACGCAAAACGGTCTTTTAAGCTTTATTTTCACATAGTCAAATTAGAATATTTTGAGATTAAAAACTATGTATGTATGTGGTTCGTGGGTTCTGGAACCAGCTTAGCCATCCATGCTTTGCCTTATTACTATTTTTTTTTTCCCCCTGACAGTGTTGGAGTTCTTTGTTTTCAGTTAGCTGTCATAAGGATTCTGAATCATCTAGTAGAAGAAAGATAAGTAATCTAGCTGTTTAGGGTTCCTCACTGAAGCATGTGATGTAAACCAAACCAAAACAAACTCAAACATAATAGAAGAAAGAAATAAAAACAATAAAGGATAAATACAATATAATCATCAATGTATAAGAAAATCTGGATTGCCCATGAATATAAAGTTTTTTTTTTTTTTTTTTTTTTTTAGCAGTTGAATACTGGTTTTGCTAGTATGAATTAATACCATTTGTGTTGGGGGTCTCAGCATGTAACAAGTGTATTCAGATCCAGTTAGGATTTCTTTGTTTCCGTATTCTTACGTCTTCACCCTGCACCAGAAGGTTGCCAAATCATAGGCAACCCTTGACTCATTCCAGTCTTGTGATTTAAAATGAAACAGAGAATGCCTCAGAAAACCTGCACTCCTGACCTTGTTTCCAGAACTCTGCAATTTTCAAGATTGCTTTGTTTTATTTTATTTGCTAACTGCAGTGGGAGGGACCTAATGAAGTGCTTCTGAAAGCTACAGGATAGATTTTTCTGAAAACTAGGAGCGTTAGGATATCTACAAGGGCAAGAGCGGCAGTGACCCCTCCCCTCCTATACTTCCCTGCGTGCCTGCCAGCTGGGGCCTTGCATGTTTAGAGGATACAAAAGTTAATGGCCTTGTGGTGCTACAATGAAAGGTAGACTTCAAACACAAGACTACAAACTAGGCTTAGAAACAGCTCCCATACTCAAACTTGATCAGACTTGGTAGAACTGTCTGACCTAGGCAATGGACATCTCAGATAAGATGGACTGAAGATCCGTGCTCTGTGCAAGAGCTGCAGGGGCCCGAGGAGTGACCGAGACTGAGTTTCCCACCATCTCAAAGGGTGAGGCTTCAAAATCAGATTGTTTGATTCATTAAAAATAAAAATACTATGATAGTTCCTGCACACATGAGCGTTTTGAATAAAGTTCAAATCCTCATTTGAATATAAATGTATCTAGTTATAGAAATATATGGACAAGCAGTGGTTAAGAGCTACAGCAGCTAACCAAAAGGTTGGCAGTTCAAATCCACTAGCTGCTCCTTAGAAACCCCATGGAGCAGTTCTACTCTATCCTGTAGTGTCGTGATGAGTTGAAATCGGTTCACTGGCAATGGGTTTATATCAATACGGCTATGAATTACATAGAGATATCTTTGCTACTTTCATGTACCTAAGCGATATTTCTTTAAGGATCATTCCTTAGGTTAAAGGAATGGCAGAATAACTTTTAACATTACCTATTATTAAAAAAAAAAAAAAATTATTATTATGAGTTCAGAAGACCTCCCCAGAGACCACGAAATTATAAAAGTTAAGTGGTTGTTCTTTGCATCGTAGGGCATCCCTCTGAATTAATTTTGTCATGGTGTTTCCCTTTCACTCCGGCCAGCTAATAGAATATGACTAATACGCCAAGCTTCCACAACTAAGAATAGCCTGTGTTTCTCCGGCTGATATGGTGTCAGAAGACTTGAGTCCTGGAAGAAGTCCAGGCACAAACCCATGGCTCAGTGGTACTCATTCTTGAATTGCCTTCGCTGGTTCTCCAGTTTTTTTTTTTTATTATTATTATTTTATTGCATAGAGATGCTGTAAATTAATTTTGGATGTCTACTTACTTCTCTTTAGGCAGACTCTTCCTGACTTGGATTTTTTTCTTCTTTTTCATTCAAGTTAAATTAGAATAAAGACTTTTGACAAGTCATCTTGAAACTAGAACCCTAGTATATTGGAAAGTACACTAGGCAAACAATTCTCAGATTTGTTGTTGAACGCCATCTCTGCCATGTACTAATTTTATGATCTTGGATAAATTACTTGTCTTTCTGAGGCTCAGCTTCCAAATCTATGAATTGCTATACTAATGTAAGTTATTATAATTTTCTATTATTGCCATCTACTTTCAAATGTAAACTAACACCACCCATAGTAGATCCTTGGGTTGCAAATCTTATGTTTTAGCACAGACTTGAGATTTGATACCCATTATTGACTGATAGAAAATTTAATTTCCTATTTTTAAACCTATTATTGCAAATCACTTTTCAGTTTTAACATTTCTGGTACTGTTTTTTCACGTCCGCCTTTGTTTATAGACACTTGCCAGCAGGATTTCCTTACCGACAGGAAGTGTTTTAATATTTGTCACACACACACACACGTACACAAAAAAGAAGAAGAGTAGCTGCTGAGGCCGTTTGTGTGCATCCAAACACTTCATGGGATTTAATTTCTTAGTTTGAAGGTTTAGGGTCATGGGTTCATGGGACATCTGAGTTAAATAGCCTAATACCATTTTTAGTGCTTCTGTTCTACCTCCTAGTTTGTTGCATAGTGCCTTGGGTCTTAAAAGCTTATAAGTGACCATCCAGGCACAACAATTTGTCTCTATTCTCCTGAAGCAACAAAGGAAGAAATTGAGTCAGGAATGTGAGGAGGAAATGGAATGCATGGCTAATTGCCTTCATGAACAACTGTCCCCTTTGTCATTAGACCAGAAGAACTGGCTAGTGCCTAGCTACCATCAAAGATTTAATAGATGTATCCTGATCAAAAAGGGAAAAATACAGGACAGAATTTCAGAGTCTTCTGGAATCCATATTTCCTGGAACCAACTGAGGCTGGAAGTACCCCGTAAATTATTTCCCTGAGATTGTCTTTAAACCTAAACCAAAAATATCCCTTGAAGTCTTCTTTAAACCAAACAACGGTTTAGCTTAATTAGTAAAAATGTCTACCTTGAGCACTGATAGTTCTTTTAAACAATTATCTATTTTGGATCATATTGACAATAGGAATTAGAAAGGTTAGACAGGAAACTTAGGAAGTAGTGAGTTTATATCAGTGGGCGTGGGTGAGAAGCAATTTGGAAAAGGAGAGTGAGAATGGTTACACAACTTGAAGAATGTAATCAATGTCACTGAATTGCACATGTAGAAATTATTGAATTGGTATATGTTTTGCTGTATATATTTTCAACAACAGTAAAAAAAAAAATGTGAAACAAAAATGAATGACACCCATAAAATTTCCTTGAAGAAGAAATGGAACTATTTTCCAAGAGTGTAGCCATGTGTGAAGAATAGAAATAATCTTGTAATATAACATAGTTATTATTTCTACTGAAAATTGATGAACGACTAGCTCATAAAGAGAAACAAATTTGGATCAAATAAATTGAAGTGACTGTTCTGCATGCATGCAAGCAAAGTAAAAATCAATTTTTTATACAACTGAGATAATAAATGTCTCTAAGTGTTGCTAGTGTATTCAAAGCCAAGAAATAAAAACTGATAGTGTTAGTGCTATAAAATATCATTGTCCCAACATTATATTAAGTCCCATCATGGAAACAAAAAGGGCCATTACAGGCTGGTGACTGATACCCTAACAGCGCTTTGTACAATCTGTGAAATGATTTTTTTTAAAAAAGCCAATCACCTCCATTTTATTGGGTAAAAGAAACCACAGTGCTGAAGTTTATAGGCACATTTGAATTACTGCTCATCTACATAACTGTTCTCGCTTTGACAACTGCAGACATCTAATGAAACAGTCTTCATATGTACCAGTTTATACCAAATGCACAACAAATAGTGCAAGAAGAGTCTTTTTTGACAGTCTGGCATTGTTGAATTACTACCTTCAGAATCATTCTGATTTCTGCAGTGTCTAGCTCAGTGACTTGAGTAAGACTTTATTATCCTGTTTCGCAAATATAGGAGTGTTTGGAGTACTGCTTCATGTAAAGAATCCTCAGTAGTCTATACACTTTCCCAACCAGCCAACCATTTCTCAAAAAATATTTTTGAACTTTTTTTGATGTACTTTCGTAGCATTAGGACACAATCGGTAGTTTTAAAAAATATTGAAGTATACTATTCATACCTCGAATTGCATGTAAGTGTACAGCTCACAGAATCTTTACAAACTGGTGAACCGAACACCAGATTAAGAAATTGAACATAGTGTGCATAACAGGAGCTCTCTTCCAGTTACTCCTTAACCCCAATAAGGATAACCAGCTTCCAGACTTTTTATATCTAGGTTAGTCTGACCTGTTTTTTATACTTTATAGAACCGAAATCGTACAATATGTGCCTGTTGGTGACTGACTTGTTTAACTGAACAGTGTCTTTGTTAGAGTCATTCATATCATGTGTAGTTATAAATCACATATTCTCATTGCTGTATAGTCCACTTAGTGAATAAGCCACAGTTTATTTATCTGTACTACTTTTGGTCACTTGATCAGTTTCTAATTTGGACCTATTGTGAATATACTGTTTAAAACATTCTAGTCATGAGATTCGATGGATATATGAACACATTTCTTGTGAGCATGCTTTTGCCGTGGTAGTTGTGGTGTGCCACCAAATTGATTCTGGCTCACAGAGACCCTTTAGGACAGAGCAGAACTGCCTCATATGGTCTCAGGCTGTACCCTTTATGGGAGCCTATTGCAAAGACTTTTCTCACGTGGAGCCATCAAAAAAAAAAAAAAAAAGACCCATTGCCATTGAGTCAATTCTGACTCATAGCGACCCTATAGCACAGAGTAGAACTGCCCCATAGGGTTTCCAAGGAGTGCTTGGTGGATTCAAACTGCCAATCTTTTGATGAGCAGCCATAGCTCTTAACCACTGCCCCCCCAGGGTTGATGGGTTCAAACTACTGACCTTTTAGTTAGCAGCTGAGTGCTTAACCATTGTGCAACCAGGGCTCCTTATATTTTTTACTAATTTAGCTAAACCGTGGTCTAGTTTAAAGATGACTTCAATGACTAGCTTTTAGTTCAAGGATTAAAGATTTTATCAGGGCAATAGGTCAAGGGTTTCTCTAGTCTCAGTGGGTCCAATTAAGTCTAGATTCCACAAGAATTTGGAATTCTTGAACAGACGTTCTTAAATTTAATCTAATTTGTCAGTTACTTTTAAGTTACCGTTAGTCTTTTTAGGTCTGATTTCAGGAATCTTTGCCTCCTCAAATGTCACCAAGATGTTCTTCTTTGTTTTCTTTTGTCTTTTTTTTTTTTTTAGTCTTTTTCACCATTTATATTTTTCTTTTTTTAAAGTAATTCTAATTATAAAAGTATACATGAGCATTAAAGAAACTTTGTTAAATATAGAAAAATATAATGATTTTTAAATCACCACAAAAGTTACTGTTCAATACTGAGATTTCTAATTTAATTTCACACAGTAAATCTTCAGTCTATTAAATATTTTACTTTGTAACTCCTGTAGGAATTGTTTTCTCTAGTTTTTTTTTTTTTAATTTTACTGAGCTTTAAGTGAAGAGTTACCAAATTAGTTTCTTATTCAGAAATTTATACACAAATTGTTTTGTGATATTGATTGCAATCCCCACAATATGTCAGCACACTCCCCCTTTCCCTTTATATCCTAGGTTCCCTGTGTCCATTTGTTCAGTTTTCCTGTCACTTCCCTGCCTTCTTGTCTTTGCTTTTGAGCAGGTGTTGCCATTTGTTCTCGTACAGTTGATTTGAACTAAGAAACACGTTCATCACATGGGTTATTGTTTGTTTTATAGGCCTGTCTAATCTTCGGCTGAAAGGTAGACTTTGGGAGTGGCTTTACTTCTGAGTTAGCAGGATGTCTGGGAGCTGTAGTCTCAGGGGTTCCTCCAGTCTCTGTCAGACCAGCAAGTCTAGATTTTTGGGGTTTTTTGTGAATTTAAATTTTGTTTTACAATTTTCTCCTGCTCTGTCCAAGACGCTCTTTTGTGATCCTGTCAGAGCCTAGTTGTTCTGGGCTCAGGGTGGTGGAGGCTGTGGTTCATGTCGTCCTTTATTCCTTTGGACTAATATTTTCTTTGTGTCTTTGGTTTTCTACATTCTCCTTTGCTCCAGACAGGATGGGACCAATAGATGTATCTTAGATGGCCACACACAAGCCTTTAAGACCTCAGATGCTACTTACCAAAGTAAGATGTAGAACATTTTCCTTATGAACTATGTTATGCCAAGTGACCTAGATGTCCCCAAGACCATGATCCGTAGCCCTCAGCCCCAATAGCTCAGTACCTCAAGGTGCTTGGATGTGCTTAGGAAGCTTCTATTACTTTGCCTTGGTCAAGTTGTGCTCACTTCCCCTATATTTTGTGTTGTCTTTTCCTTCACCAAAGTTAACATTTGTCTACTATAGTTAGTAATTTCCTCTCCCCAGCCCTCCCTTCTATCTTAGCCATCAGAGACAGTTTTTTTCTGTGTGTAAACCTTGTCTTCCCCCATGTGTCTGTCAGTTTGTCGTACTGTGGGGGCTTGCATGTTGCTGTGATGCTGGAAGCTATGCCACTGGTATTCAGATACCAGCAGGGTCACCCGTGGAGGACAGGTTTCAGCTGAGCTTCCAGACTAAGACAGACTAGGAAGAAGGACCTGGCAGTCTACTTCTGAAAAACATTAGCCAGTGAAAACCTTTTGAATAGCAGTGGAACATTGTCTGATATAGTGCTGGAAGATGAGCCCCCCAGGTTGTAAGGCTCTCAAAAGATGACTGGGGAAGAGCTGCCTCCTCAAAGTAGAGTCAAACTTAATGACGCAGATGAAGTAAAGCTTTTGGGACCTTCATTTGCTGATGTGGTGTGACTCAAAATAAGAAGAGACAGCTGCAAACATCCATTAATAATTGGAACATGGAATGTATGAAGTATGAATCTAGGAAAATTGGAAATCGTCAAAAATGAAATGGAACACATGAACATCAATATCCTTGGCATTAGTGAGCTGAAATGGACGGGTATTGGCCATTTTGAATCGGACAATCATGTAGTCTACCATGCTGGGAATGACAACTCAAGAGGAATGGTGTTGCATTCATCATCAAAAAGAATGTTTCAAGATGTATCCTGAAGTACAATGCTGTCAGTGATAAGATAATATCCATATTCCTACAAGGAAGACCAGTTAATATGACTATTATTCAAATTTATGCACTAACCACTGGGGCCAAAGATGAAGAAATAGAAGATTTTTATCAGCTGCTGCAGTCTGAAATTGACTGAACATGCAATCAAGATGCATTGATAATTACTGGTGATTGGAATGCGAAAGTTGGAAACAAAGAAGGATCAGTAGTTGGAAAATATGGCCTTGGTGATAGAAACAATGCTGTAGATCGAATGATAGAATTTTGCAAGACCAATGACTTCTTCATTGCAAAAACCTTCTCTCACCGACATAAATGGTGACTGTATGAATTTTTTTTTTATATGCATGGATCTCACCTGATAGAACACATAGAAATCAAATTAACTACATCTGTGGAAAGAGATGATGGAAAAGCTCAATATCATCAGTCAGAACAAGGCCAGGGGCCGACTGTGGAACAGACCATCAATTGCTCCTATGCAAGTTCAAGCTGAAACTGAAGAAAATCAGAGCAAGTCGACGAGAGCCAAAATATGACCTTGAGTATATCCCACCTGAGTTTAGAGACCATCTGAAGAATAGATTTGATGCATTGAACACTAGTGATCAAAGACCAGACCAGTTGTGGAATGACATCAAGGACATCATACATGAAGAAAGCAAGAGGTCATTAAAAAGACAGGAAAGGAAGAAAAGACCAAGATGGTTGTTGGAGGAGACTCTGAAACTTGCTCTCGAACATTGAGCAGCTAAAGCAAAATGAAGAATTGATGAAGTAAAAGAACTGAACAGAAGATTTCAAAGGGCGGCTTGAGAAGACACATATTATAATGACATGTGTAAAGAGCTGGAAATGGAAAACCAAAAGGGAAGCGCACACTTGGCATTTCTCAAGCTGAAAGAACTGAAGAAAAATTCAAGCCTTGAGATGCAACAGTGAAGGATTCCACGGGAAAAATATTAAACGACGCAGGAAGCATCAAAAGAAGATGGAAGGAATACACAGGGTGATTATACCAAAATGAATTAGTCGATGCTCAACCATTTCCAGAGGTGGCATATGATCAGGAACTGATGGTACTGAAGGAAGAAGTCCAAGCTGCTTTGAAGACATTGGTGAAAAACAAGGCTCCAGGAATTGATGGAATATCGGTTGAAATGTTTCAACAAAGAAATACAGTGCTGGAGGTGCTCACTCATCTATGCCAAGAACTATGGAAGACAGCTTCCTGGCCAACTGACTGAAAGAGATTCATATTTATGCCTATTCCCAAGAAAGGTGATCAAACCGAATGTGGAAATTATAGAACAATATCATCAATATCACACACAAGCAAAATTTTGCTAAAGATCATTCAAAAATGGCTGCAGCTGTATATCAACAGGGAACTGCCAGAAATTCAGGCTGGTTTCAGAAGAGAATATAGAACCAGGGATATCATTGCTGATGTCAGATGGATCCTGGCTGAAAGCAGAGAATACCAGAAGGATGTTTACCTGTGTTTTATTGACTATGCAAAAGCATTCTACTGTGTGGATCATAACAAACTATGGATAACATTGAGAAGAATGGGAATTCCAGAACACTTAATTGTGCTCCTGAGGAACCTTTACATAGATCAAGAGGCGGTTGTTCGGACAGAACAAGGGGATACCGATTGGTTTAAAGTCAGGAAAGGTGTGTGTCAGGGTTGTATTCTTTCACCATACCTATTCAATCTGTGTGCTGAGCAAGTAATATGAGAAGCTGGACTATATGAAGGAGAACAGGGCATCAGGATTGGAGGAAGATTCATTCACAACCTGCTTTATGCAGATGACAGAACCTTGCTTGCTGAAAGTGAAGAGGACTTGAAGCACTTACTAGTGAAAATCAAAGACCACAGCCTTCAGTATGGACTGCATCTCAACATAAAACAAAAATCCTCACAACTGGACCAATGAGCAACATCATGATAAACAGAGGAAAGATTGAAGTTGCCAAGGATTTCATTTTGCTTGGATCCACAATCAACAGCCATGGAAGCAGCAGTTAAGAAATCAAAAGACGCATTGCACTGGGTAAATCTGCTGTAAAGGACCTCTTCAAAGTGTTGAAGAGCAAAGATGTCACCTTGAAGACTAAGGTGCGCCTACCCAAGCCATGGTATTTTCAATCACATCATATGCATGTGAAAGCTGGACAATGAATAAGGAGGACCGAAGAAGAGTTGACAACTCTGAATTGTGGTGTTGGCGAAGGATATTGAATATACCATGGACTGCCAAAAGAACAAACAAATCTGTCTTAGAAGAAGTACAGCCAGAATGCTCCTTAGAAGCAAGGATGGCGAGACTGTGTCTTACATACTTTGGACATTTTATCAGGATGGATCAGTCCCTGGAGAAGGACATCATCCTTGGCAGAGTACAGGGTCAGGGGAAAAGAGGAAGACCCTCAATGAAGTGGATTGACACAGTGGGTGCAACAATGAGCTCAAGCATAACAAAGATTGTAAGGATGACTCAGGATCGGGCAGCGTTTCATTCTGTTGTGCGTAGGATCGCTAAGAGTCAGAACCAAATCGACAGCACCTAACAACAACAACAAACCTTTTCTTGGGCTTTTATAACAGTGTTCTCATGCAATATTTGTCCTTTTGTGAGTGACTGATTTCACTCAGTGTAATGACCTCTGGATTCATCCATGTGGTGAGATGTTTCGCAGATTCAGCATTGTTCTTTATCGTTTTGTAGTATATCCCATTGTGTGTATGTACCATAATTTGTTTATCCATTCCTCTGTTGATGGGCACTTAGGTTGTTTCCATTTTTTGCTATTGTGAGTAGTGCTACAATGAACACTACTGACTGTGCATATGTCTATTCGTGTGATGGCTGTTATTTCTCTTGGATATATTCCTAGGAGTCGGATTGCTCGATCTTATGGTATTTCTGTTTCTAACTTTTTAAGGAGGGACTTATATCATTTTCCATAGCTGTTGTACCATTCCCACCAGCAATGCATAAGAGTTTTAATCTCCCTGCAACCTCTCCAACATTCATTATTTTCTGTTTTTGGATTTGTGCCCAGTAATGTTGGTGTTAGATGGTGTCTCATTGTAGTTTTGATTTGCATTTCTCTAAAAAAAAATTTTTTTTTTTTTTTAATAGCTAATAATCTTGGGCATTTCCTCATGTATCTGTTAGATGTCTAAATGTCTTCTTTGGTGAAGTTTCTGTTCATATCCTTTGCTTGTTTTTTAATTGGATTATTTATCTTTTTGTTGTTGAGGTATTGAACTATCCATAGATTTTAGAGATTAGACCCTTCTCAGATACATCATAGCCAAATATTTTTCCCAGTTTATAGATTCTTTTTTTGTTATTTTGGTGAAAACTTTTGATGAGCATAAGTGTTTAATTTTTGGGAGCTCCCAGTTATCTAGTTTTTTTGTCTGGTGTTTGTGCATCTTTAGTTTGATTTGTATTGTGTTTATGCCATGTATTAGGACTTCTAGCATTGTACTTATTTTTTCTCCCATATTTATCATCTTAGGTTTTGTGTTTAGATCTCTGATCCCTTTTGAATTAGTTTTTGTGTATGGTGTGAGGTATGGGTCCTGTTTTATTTTTTTTACAAATGGGTATCCAGGTTTACCAGCACCATTTGTTGAAGAGACTGTCTTTTTACCTACTTAATGGACTTCAGGCTTTTGTCAAAGATCAGCTGAATTTAGGTGAATGGATTTACATCTGGGTTCTCGATTATGTTCCTTTGGTCTGTATGTCTGTTGTTGTACCAGTACCAAGCTGTTTGACTACCTTGGCTGTATGGTAGGTTCTGAGGTCAGGTAGTGTGAGGCCTCCTACTTTTTCTTCTTCTTCAGTAATGCTTTGCTTGTCTGGGGCCTCTTTCCTTTCCATATAAAGTTGGTGATTAGTTTTTCCACCTCCTTAAAGAATGCTTTTGGTTTTTGGTTTGTGATTGCATTATATCTGTAGATCTCTGGGTCGAATAGACATTTTCACAATGTTGAGTCTTCCTATTTGTGAGCATAGTATATTTTTCCACTTATGTAGATCTCTTTTGGTTTCTTGCAAAGTGCTTTGTAGTTTTCTTTGTATAGGTCTTTTACGTTCCTGGTTAGATTTATTCCTAAGTAGCTTATTGTTTTAGGAGCTGCTATAAATGGTGTTGTTTTCTTGATTTTCTTTTCGAAGTTCCCTTTGTGTAAAGGAACCCAACTGATTTTTGTTATGTCGATCTTGTATTCTGTTATTCTGCTGAATCTTTGTATTAGTTGAAGTAGTTTTCTTGTAGAATCTTTGGGGTTCTCTACATATAGCATCATATCATCAGCAAATAGGAGTAGTTTTACTTTTTCCTTTACAATTTGGATGCTCTTTATTTCTTTTTCTTGCCTTATTTTTCTGGTTAGGACTTCTAGAGCAATGTTAAACAGGAGTAGTGATAAAGTGCAACTTCGTCGTATTCCCATTCTCAGAGAGAATGCTTTCAGCCTCTCTTGGTTGAGAATGATGTTGGCTGTTGATTTTGTATGTTGTTGTTGTGTGCCGTTGAGTAGATTTCAATTCATAAACCCACTGCCATCAAGTTGATTCCGACTTATTATGTTAAGGAATTTATTTCCCTTCTATTCCTGTTTTATTGAGAGATTTTATCAGGAATGGCACTTATCAAATACCTTTTCTGTGTCAGTTGAGATGATCATGTGATTCTTTTCTTTTGTGGTAGATTATGTGGATTGATTTTCTAATGTTGAACCATATAGACGTACCTGTATGAATCCCACTTGTTCATGGTATATTATTTTTTGATATGATGCTTAATTCTATGGGCTAGAATTTTGTTGAGAATTTTTGCATCTGTATTCATGAGAGATATTGGTTTGTAATTGTCTTTTTTTGTGGTGTCTTTGCCTGGTTTTGGTATCAGGATTATGTTGGCTTCATAGAATGAATTTGAAAGTATTCCTTCCTTTTCTGTCCTCTGAAATAGTTTGAATAGTACTGGTATGAGCCCTTCTCTGAATGTTTTGTAGAATGACCCTTCTCTGAATGTTTGGTAGAATTCTCCAATGAAGCCATCCAGGCCAGGTTTTTTTTTTTGTTGGGAGTTTTTTTTTTTTTTTTTTTACTACCTCTTTAATCTCTTCTCTTGTTACGTGTCTGTTCAGATTTTCTATCTCAGTTTGTGTTAATTTAGGCAAGTAATGTTTCTAGAAATTTGCCTATTTCCTCTAGGCTCTTAAATTTTTTGGTGTCTTAGTCATCTAGTGCTGCCGTAAAGAAATACCACAAGTGGATGGCTTTAATAAAGAGAAATTTATTTCCTCATGGCAAAGTAGGCTAAAAGTCCAAATTTAAGGCATCTTCTCCAGGGGAAGTCTTTCTCTCTCTGTCAGCTCTGGAAGAAAGTCCTTGTCCTCAGTCTTCCCATGGTTAAGGAGCTTCTCAGGCACAGGGACTCCAGGCGCAAAAGGCACACTCTGCTCCTGGTGCAGCTTTCTTGGTGGTATGAGGCCCTCAACTCTCTGCTTGCTTCCCTTTCCTTTTTATCTCTTGAGAGATAAAAGGTGGTACAGGCCACACTCCAGGGAAACTCCATTTACCTTGGATCACGAAGGTGACCTGGGTAAGGGCGGTGTTACAATCCCCCCCTGATCCTTTTAATGTAAAATTACAATCACAAAATGGAGGACAACCACAGAATACTGTAAACCATGGCCCAAACAAGTAGATGCACACATTTTTAGGGAGACATAATTCAATCCATGACAGTTGGGGTACAACATTTTCTGTTACCATACTTCTTATTTCAGTTGAATCTCTTGTAACATTACAACAGATCATTTCTTATCTGGGTTATTTGTTTTCTCTCCTGTTTTTCTTTTGTCAGTTTGGCCAACAGTTTGTCGATATTTTTGATCTTTTCAAAGAATCAACTTTTGGTCTTGTCGATTCTTTCTAACGTTTTTCTGTTCTCTGTTGCATTTATTTCTGCTCTAATCTTTGTTATTTCCTTTCTTCTGGTGCCCGTGGGCTTTCTTTGCTGTTATCTTCCTATTTGTTCGAATTGTGGGATTATGTTTTGATTTTGCTCTGTTCTTCTTTTTGATGTGTGCACTTATTGCTATAAATTGACCTCTGAGCACTGCCTTTGTTGTGTCCCAAAGGTTTTGATATGATATGTTTTCACTCTTATTTGATTCTATGAATTTTTTGATTCCCTCTTTGATTTCTTCTATTACCCAGTTTTTTTAAGCAATATGTTATTCAGTTTCCTTGCTCTTCCTGTTATTGATAGTCTATTTTTGTGACTTTTACATTTATCTGTGATATATCTGCTATTAGTTTTTATGTATAGAATGAACAGGGTTCAGAAAATTTTTTTTTGCATATGGATGTCTAGAATCATTTATTGAAAAATCCCATTCTCTGTGCTGAACTGCAGTGTTGCTTTTGTCAGAATCGGGTGAATGTATATGAGTAAGTCTGTGTCTGATTATCAAGAATATTGTTTTAAATGTCAAAAGTTGTAGCATATCTTCATTCTTTTTGTGGTAGTATTTATATTTGGAAGTACAGACAATTCCCTGATTACAAAGAGATCTGTTCCTAACTGTGTTGTCTTTAAATCAAATTTGTAGGTAAGTCAGAGCAGGTACATACGGTTCTTATGAGCAAGATTTTGAGAATGAGGCAGCATGTGATCATGGTGGGACTCATCAAGGTAGAATCTGGCTAGGTTGAAGGAGAAAGAGGTATAGTTCGAGGACCCTGAGGAATTTGATGTGTGTGCTACAAAAGGAAAAGAGGAAATACTCGGAAAGCAATAGAGATATACTTACAAAAAGCTCGGTTATTTCTCCACTTGGCTGAAATTCTGTTCTTCCTGCGAGAGGAGTGAAGCACATCCTTATACACTTGGGAAGGCAGAAGAAGCTGTTTGTCCCTCCTTTAGGAGTAAAGGATTCTTCTGTGTTGGGTGCAGATGGGGACACATAAGTGATCGTAGTGCTTCTTTGACATTTTAGGGTGATTTTTACCAGCTTTATATTGAATCTTAAGCATTCGTTTGAATTTCAGGTCTACATCAGAAATAAATGCCAAGAGTTGCAATTTACTTACCCTACAAAATGTCCTTTCTCACACACAAAATAGTGTCTGAAAGCTACCTCTTAACGTAAATAGTTCTAGGAATAATGAGCTTTCTTACTAAAGAGAAAGGAATTATGTTTTAAATAGTATCTTCTTTTATAAAATACCACTTCCAACTAAATTCTCAGACCATTTTTCGGTAAAGATTGTTTAGTAATATTGAGTTACTGGAAGTGCCTAGGACATTTTTCATAATTATAGGGAATAAGATGAGTGAGAACAAAAAATCATGATTATTAGTACATTTATTAAAGAAAATAAAATCATTTAGACATAATTTTATGTGTGAAAGACAAAATTCAATGTGTAAACTAAGTAAAGACATGATGACCCAACTGAAGTCTGGAAAATCCTATCCTTGTCCTAGTGCATCCCTCAAAGCACCTCATGACTTCCCCCAAGTTTTCCAAGCATCGTAGTCTGAAAGACGATGAAGCAAGGAATTACTCTATTGGAAAATTTTTCAACTTGAAAGTTACATGATGCTGGATCTGATTCAAGCTTTGCATTTCAACATTCTTTTTTTTAACTTCAATTAATTTTTTATTCACTATGACCAAAGAAGAAGAGACTGATTTATGAATGAGCAGATCAATCTCTTTATTAATAATAGGGGAAAAACCCAATTATTTACTTATCACAGTATGCCTTTTCCAATTTCAAAGTACTTAAGAAGCTACATCAATAAGTATAAGGCTGACAACTGAGCATGGGTTTTTACACTAATAGAGACATATCCACACAGCATGTACTATCAAGCTCCTACTACATGAAGCTTCCTCTTTTTTGCAAAATCATGCATACGCATAGGCAAATTTCAACCCATTCTGGCCAAGCATATTGTAGGATGTCCTTTATTAGGATTTGGCTACTGTTTTCCTCATTGCAGACTTGGTTTATGGATTTGGGGGAGGAAGATCACAGAGGTAAAGTGCCATTCAGGACACATCAGATCAAAAGTATAGGACATCAACCTGATTCATGACTGTTCATGTTGACCTTGATCACCTGGCTGAAGTAGCATTTGTCAGATTTCTCTGCTATAAAGTTAACTCTTTATGCTCCTTCACCCTTTTTCATACACTACAATAAGAAGTCACTGTGTGTAGCCACACATCAGGAGTAGGAAGTTATGCACCACCTCTTTAAGGTGAGATACCTGCATAATTTGCTTGGAATTATTTTCCACAGAAGATTTGTCTCTTCTTCCCCATTTGTTAATTTTATGCAATAATTTATTGATATAAATATGAAATCATAGATATTTATTTTTATTTTGAGCTATAATCATTACTATTTTTTATTATTATTTTCTTGCCCATGGGAATCCTTCAGTTGGCTCACGCGTCTTTTTGCCATAGCCCATTATTCCATTGTTGCGCCGTGTGTAACATTCTTTACTTTATGGAATGATAAGATTCTCCAGGATCACATTGCATATTTTTTGCCACAATCCTTGAATCAATCATTTCTGCAAAGAGCTCATGTTCCTTTTAATAGGAAATGGTATTAGAAAGTAAGATTTGGGCTCTGGATATGCATATAGCTACTATGGTGCCATTTATGTTAGGCCCATTCAACTGACAGAGTGATGAAATACATGTGTATACACTCACCCATATGTATATATATCTATAAATAGTCTGTGTGTAATGATCTGTATCTGTATTAAGTTAAATGTTAAATGTGACTTCTTACTGGTGTCTCCAACTCTAATTCATTACCTCATGGATCATTCTAGACTCCTCCCTTTGTTTACCCGTAAATCCCCCTTTACTGCACTAAGATAGCTTAAGATAGTTTCTTCAGATGGCATTCATCTCCCCCTAAGGTGCGTGCTTTACTTTATATCCATTAAACCAAAACAAAACCAAACCTGTTGCCATCAAGTCGATTCCGACTCATAGTGACAGCGACCCTATAGGACAGAGTAGAACTGTCCCATAAGGTTTCCAAGGAGTGGCTGGTGGATTTAAACTGTTAACCTTTTGATTAGCAGACATACCTCTTACCACTGTGCCACCAGGGCTCCTTATGTCTATTAGTAGCTATTATGTCCATTAAAGGTTAGGGAGACAGTGAGAGATAGCATTCTAGTGCACCCAACAAAGGTTCACTTTGTGTGTTGAAAAGTTCTATGGATTTTGACAAATACATAATGTTATATATCTACCACTAAAGTATCATATAGAATAGTTTCACTGCCCTAAAAATCCCCTATGCTTCACCTATTTACCCTACTCACCTTCTCCATAAACCCCTGGCAATCACTAATCTAAGCTTTATTTTTAATTAATTTTAGTGAAAGGCCTAAAATCTGTGTCTATATTCATTCTTTCTGCATTTGCATGTCCAATTTTTCCTGGATCATTTATAGAAAAGGCTATCCTTTCTCCATTAAATAGCCTTTGCTGCTTTGTCTATTTCTGATCTCTGTGTTTATTCTTTTGCCAATACCACTTTGCCTTGAAGGCTGTAGCTTTATAGTAAGCCTTGAAGTTGGGTGTTTTTTAATTCTTCTTTGGTATTGTTTTGGCTATTTTAGGTCTTTTGCCTTTCCCTGTGAACTTTAGAATTAGCTTACTGATATTAATAAAATAGCTTGCTGAAATTTTGATCAATTTTTCTTGATCTCTGAATGTGAGTTCTTGGCATCAGTAGTTTTTTAAAGTCTCTTATTTGATTCAAAAGTATATACAAAGATGGGAAACGATCATCTAATTCAAACATCTCAATTTACAGATGAGAAAATTAAGACCTAGAGAAGGTAAGTAATTTCCCAAAGACCCACACAAAATTAATTTTAGAGTCAGAGCAGAACCAAGCTAGGGCTCTATATTCTTATCCTAGCATGCTCTATACTATACAACAAGTAGCATATACCACAGAATCGTACCCCTTTAGTACCATGAGTTGTGAAAGCTAAATGAAATACATTTATGTATGTGGTAAAGTAGTGCTTACAAAAAACAAAGAAACAAACAAAAAACCCATTGCTGCCAAGTAGATTTTGACTCATAGTGACCTTATAGGACAGAGTAGAACTGCCCCATAGGGTTTCCAAGGAGTCGATTAAAATTGCCAAACTTTTGGTCGGCAGCCAAGCTCTTAACCACTGCCCCACCAGGGCTCCAGAGTGGTGTTTACTAGGTGGGAATTGCTAAGTAGCTGTCATGAAAAAATCATGTAATATTTCTATGTGTTTCCTTGGGCAGTCAAAAGTTTTAGAGTAACCAAAAAGTCTAAAGATTGCACAATGCTACATACACAAGTGTATTGTTTGTAGGTAGTATATCAAAAACAATTGGTGATCATAACTCTTGTATCATTAATGAATTCTAAAAGATCAATCTGCCCAGTAGAAGCCAGTGAAGATGCTATTATAGAATCAGAATATTAAAAAAAGATACAAAATGATGATTATTAAAGTACCATGATACAAATGATTACTTCATGTATTCAATATGCTTTTCATATATTTAATGTGATCAACTAAGTAAATCTTTGAGGATATCCAGGATCTTTTGTGATTCTGTGTTATCCTCTAAAATCTATGTGGCAATTTGGTAAAAAGCTTCATATAGTTCAAAGAAAATTGTGCATTTGACACTACGAGACTTGAAAGGCAAAGAAGACTAATACAAATCTTCAGCAATAAAACAGATCTGTGATTTTTGTTTTAACACCATTAAATTTTTTACTGATAGTTGGCAACAGCAGAGAATTATTAAGGTCTCGTAGAAGGTAAAATCATTTTGGATATTAAAAATATGAGACTATAAATGGGAAAAAATGTTGTTTATAAACAGTAAAGAAAGCCAAAAGAATCATTTCCTTTAGCACAAAATTGTCCCTTTCATGGCAAGTATAGCTCACAGAATTTTCAGTTTTTATTATTACCCATAGATTTCAAGTTTATAAGATCCATACAACAAAAACATAGAAAACATTCTTTCTTTCATTTCTTTTCACTGAGTTAATATAAAGGAGAATCTCCAGCTATACCAGGTATCCTATACATGTTGGCTACAAAAAAAAAAAAAAAAAAAGCTATCATTCTAACTTTGGCTCCTATTTAATTGATTTACAAAACAATTTTTTTATTTAAAAAAACTCAACTTTGAAAAAAATATTTTAAAAACCTGCTTAGCATCATCTCACTATGTAATAAGTGCATTATATGATCTACGAAATTATTCCTAAATTATTGTAATTGTTGTTGTTAGGTGCTGTTGAGTCAGTCAGGACTCACAGTGACTCAAGAAACACAGCCCGGTCCTGAGCCATCCTTAGAATCATTGATATGTTTGAGCTCATTATTGTAGCCACTGTGTCAGTCCATCTCATCCAGGGTTTTCCTCTTTTCTGGAAGTCCATGGTATATTTTATTCACTGTAGTTCAAAGGCATCAATTCTTCTTCAGTCTTCCTTACTCATTGTCCAGCTTTCACATGCATATGAGGCAATTGAAGACATCATGGCTTGGGTCAGGTGCACCTTAACCCTCAAAGTGATGTCTTTGTTTTTTTATCACTTTAAAGAGGTCTTTTTTTCAGCAGATTTGCCCAGTGCAATATGTTATTTAATTTCTTGACTGCTGTTTCCCTGAGCATTGACTGTGGATTCAGGTAAAATGAAATCCTTGTCAACTCCAATATTATCTCTCTTTATCATGATGTTGCTTATTGGTCCAGTTGTGAGGATTTTTGTTTTCTTTATATTGAGGTGTAATGAATACTGAAGGTTTTTACCTTTGATCTTCATCAGTAAGTGCTCCAAATCCTCTTCACTTTTAGCAAGTAAGATTGTGTTATCTGCATATCACAGGCTGTTAATGAGTCTCCAATCCTGCTAACACTTTCTTCTTCGTACAGTCCAACTTCTCGGATTGTTTGCTCAGCATACAGATTGAATAAATATGTCAAAGGCTACAACCCTGATGCATACTTTTATTGCAATTGTGGTAACTTTACCTATTTTCTTTGTTTACTAAATAGTCTGGTTAATAGTATGGCACCAGCATCAATCTTCTGCTTTCAATATTTCACTAAAATTAGGCAAGATGCTGCCTCTGGGAAAAGCTGGTTGAAGAGTACAAAGGGCTTTACACTATTTTTGCAACTTTGTGTAAGTCTCTAATTATTTCAAATAAAAAGTTTTTAAAAAATTAGAAGAAAATGTTGGGAAGGGAGGGATGATTAACAGTCCTCAACAAAGAAGAAGAAAACAACTAAAATATGTTCTTTGGATTAAACCTCAAATTTATCGTTGGTTATCTTTGAAAGAGCAATTTAAATAATGTACATAGTGAGGCAGGTGGCACAAATAGTTCAGTGCTTGAGTACTAGCTGAAAAGATGGAGGTTTGAAACCAACCAGAGGTGCCTGGGAAGACAGGCCAGATGATCTGCTTATGAAAGATCACAGGCTTGAAAACCTTACGGAGCAGTTCTATCCAATACACATGGGGTCACTTTGAGTTGGCTTATTTGCAATTGACATCGCCAGCAGTGAGGGGGAAACCACTTTGTGTGAATGGAATACTGAGGTAGAGGTGAGCAAATGTAAACAGTATGGACAACTTTGTTCAAGAAGTCTTGAAAGGAACAGAGAATTAACTTGAAGGCTAAGTGTGATCAAGGTAGAACTTGTTTATGTTTTTTAGTTTGAATATGTTTCTTCCATTTTTCTCCACTGGTTGTTCCATTTGTTTTCTTGTCAACATGCAAGAGTGCTATTTTGAGTATATTTTAAACATTAGTCTTTTGACTGTCATGGTTTTAAGTGAAAGTTTACAAATCAAGTCAGCCTCTCCTACAAAAACGTATATACACCTTGCTATGCACTTCTAATTGCTTTCTCCCTAATGAGACAGCACTCTCCTTCTGTCCACTCTCCTTGTGTCCATTCGGGCAGCTTCTGACCCCCTGTGCCCTCTCATCTCTCCTCCAGATAGGAGATGCCAACACAGTCTCGTGTGTCTACTTGATCCAAGAAGTCTGTTCTTCACCAGTATCATTTTCCATCCCATATTACAGTCCAATTCCTGTCTGAAGAGTTGGCCCCAGGAATGGTTCCTGTCTTGGGCTAACAGAGGGTCTGGGGACCATGACCTTCAGGGTCCTTCTAGTCCCAGGCTGACCACTAAGTCTGGTCTTTTTACAAGAACCTGGGGTCTGCATCCCACTGCTCCCCTGCACCTTCATTGGTTCTCTCTTGTGTTCCCTGTTAGGAGAGTCATCAGTAGTGGCCAGACACCATCTAGTTCTTCTGGTCTCGGGCTGATGTAGTCTCTGGTTTATGTGGTCCTTTCTGTCTCTGAGGCTCATGGTTACCTTGTGTCTTTGGTGTTCTTCATTCTTCCTTGCTCCAGACAGATTTGGACCAACTGATGCATCTTAGATGGCCGCTCGCAAGCGTTTAAGACCCCAGACGTCAATCTCCAAAGTGAGACGCAGAATGTTTTCTTAATAGGTTTTATTATGCCAATTGACTTAGATGTCCCCTGAAGCCATGGTCCCCAAACCTCCGCCCTTGTTTCACTGGCCTTCGAAGCATTCAGTTTATTCAGGAAACTTCTTTACTTTTGGTTTAGTACAGTTGTGCTGACCTCTCCCATATTGTGTGTTGTCTTTCCCTTCACCTAAAATAAAGCTTATCTACTATCTATTTAGTAAAAACCCCTCTCCGTCCCTCCCTCCACCCTCTCATAACCATCAAAGAATAATCTCTTATCTGTTTAAACTATTTCTCCAGTTCTTATAATAGTGGTCTTCTAGAATATTTGTCATTTTGCAACTGACTAATTTTACTCAGCATAATGTCTTCCAGATTTCTCCATGTTATGAAATGTTTCATGGATTCATCATTGTTCTTTAAAGATGTGTAGTATTCCATTGTGTGCATATACCATAATTTACTTATCCATTCATCTGTTGATAATAGGCACCTTGGTGGCTTCCAACTTTTTGCTATTGTAAACAGTGCTGCAATGACCATGGGTGTGCATATATCTGTTTGTGAAAAGGCTCTTATTTCTCTAGGATATATTCCAAGGAGTGGGATTGCTGGATCACATGGTAGGTCTACTTCTAGTCTTTTAAGGAAGCAGCACATGGATTTCCAAAGTGATTGTACCATTTTACGGTGCCACCAGCAGTGTATTGTTCCAGTCTCTCCGTGACCTCCCCGACATTTATTATTTTGTGTTTTTTGGATTAATGCCAGCCTTGTTGGAGTGAGATGGAATCTCATTTTAGTTTTGATTTGCATTTCTCTAATGGGTAATGATTGTGAGCATTTCCTCACGTATCTGTTCACTGCCCAAATGTCTTCTTTAGTGAAGTATCTGTTCATATCCTTTGCCCATTTTTTAATTGGGTTGTCTTTTTGTAGTTGAGTTTTTGCAGTATCATGTAGATTTTAGAGATCAGGTACTGATCGGAAATGTCATAGCTAAAAATTTTTCCTGGTCTGTAGGTAGTCTTTTTACTCTTTTGCTGAAGTCTTTGGATGAGCTTTTTTTTTTTTTTTTTTGGATGAGCATAGGTGTTTGATTTTTAGGAGCTCCCAGTTATCTGGTTTCTCTTCTGCGTTGTTAGTAATGTTTTGTATACTGTTTATGCCATGTAATTAGGGCTCCTAGCATTGTCCTGATTTTTTCTTCCATGATCCTTATTGTTTTAAATTTTATATTTAGGTCTTTGATCCATTTTGAGCTCGTTTTTGTGCATGGTGTGAGGTATGGGTCTTGTTTCATTTTTTTGCAGATGGATATCCAGTTATGCCAGCACCATTTGTTAAAGAGACTCTCTTTTCCCCAATTAACTGGCTTTGGGCCTTAGTCAAATATCAGCTGCTCATATGTGGATGGTTTTATGTCTGTATTCTCAATTCTGTTCAATTGTTCTATGTGCCTGTTGTTGTACCAGTGCCAGGCTGTTTTGACTACTATGGCGGTATAATAGTTTCCAAAATCAGGTAGAGTGAGTCCTCCCACTTCGTTCTTCTTTTTCAGTAATGCTTTACTTATCTGGAGTCTCTTCCCCTTCCATATGCAGTTGGTGATTTGTTTCTCCATCTCATTAAAAAATGTCATTGGAAATTGGATCAGAATTGCAGTGTATCTATAGACAGCTTTTGGTAGAATAGATGTTTTTACAATGTTGAGTCTTCCTAACCATGAGCAGGTTATGTTTTTCCACTTATGTAGGTCTCTTTTGGTTTCTTGCAGTAGTGTCTTGTAGTTTTCTCTGTATAGGTCTTTTAATAAATCTCTGGTAAGATTTATTCCTAAGTATTTTATCTTTTTGGGGGCTACTATAAATGGCATTGATTTGGTGATTTTCTCCTCGATGTTCTTTTTGCTGATGTAGAGGAATCCAACTGATTTTTGTATGTTTATCTTGTATCCTGATCCTCTGCTGAAGTCTTCTATTAGCTTCAGTAGCTTCCTTGGGGATTCTTTAGAGTTTTCTGTGTATAAGATCATGTCATCTGCAAATAGAGATACTTTTAGTTCTTCCTTGCCGATCTGGATGTCCTTTATTTCTTTATCTAGCCTAATTGCTCTGGCTAGGACCTTCAGCACAATGTTGAATAAGAGTGGTGATAAAGGGCATCCTTGTCTGGTTCCCGATCTCAATGGAAATGCTTTCAGAATCTCTACATTTAGGATGATGTTGGCTGTTGGCTTTGCATGAATGCTTTTTATTATGTTGAGGAATTTTCTCTCTATTCCTATTTTTCTGAGAGTTTTTATCATGAATGGGTGCTGAACGTTGTCAAATGCCTTTTCCGTATCCATTGATAAAATCATGTGGATCTTTCCTTTTATTTGTATGATGGATTACACTAATTGTTTTTCTAATGTTGAACCATCCCTTCCTACCTGGTATGAATCCCACTTGGTCATGGTGAATTATTTTTTTTGGTGTGCTGTTGAATTCTATTGGCTAGAATTTTGTTGAGGATTTTTGCATCTAAGTTCATGAGGGTTATAGGTCTGTCATTTTCTTTTTTTGTGGTGTCTTTACCTGATTTTGGTATCAGGGATATGCTGGCTTCATAGAATGAATTTGGGAGTATTCCATCCTTTTCTATGCTCTGAAATACCTTTAGTAATAGTGGTGTTAACTCTTCTCTGAAAATTTGGTAGAACTCTGTAGTGAAGCTGTCAGGGCCAGGGCTTCTTTTTTTGGGAGTTTTTTCATTACCTTTTCAATCTCTTCTTTTTTTTATGGGTCTATTTAGTTGCTATATTTCTATTTGTGTTAGTTTAGGTACGTAGTATGTTTCTAGGAATTCATCCATTTCTTCTAGGTTTTCAAATTTGTTAAGAGTACAATTTTTCATAGTAATCTGATATGATTCTTTTAATTTCTATTGAGTCTGTTGTGATATCGCCCATTTCATTTCTTATTAGGGTTATTTGCTTCCGCTTCTGTTTTTCTTTTGTCAGTTTGGCTAATGGTTTATCAATTTTGTTAATTTTTTCAAAGAACCAGCTTTTGGTCTTGTTACTTCTTTCAATTGGTTTCCTGTTCTCTAATTCGTTTAATTCTGCTCCAATTTTTATTATTTGCTTTCTTCTTGTGCCTGAAAGTTTCTTTTGTTGCTCTCTTTCTGTTTGTTCAAGTTGTGGGGATAGTTCTTTGGTTTTGGCCCTTTCTTCTTTTTGGATGTGTGCATTTATAGATATGAATTGACCTCTGAGCACTGTTTTCACTGTGTCCCAAAGGTTCTGATAGGAAGTGTTTTCATTCTCACTGGATTCTATAAATTTCTTTATTCCATCCTTAATGCCTTCTATAACCCAGTCTTTTTTGAGTGGGTATTGTCGACTGGTGTTGGGTATTGTTCAGTATCCAGGTATTTGATTTTTTTTTCCCTGCTTTTTCTGTCATTGATTTCTACTTTTATAGCCTTATGGTCAGAGAAGATGATTTGTAATATTTCGATGTTTTGGATTCTGCAAAGGCTTGCTTTATGACCTAATATGTGGTCTATTCTAGAGACTATTCCATGTGCACTAGAAAAGAAAGTATAGTTATAGCTGTTGGGTGCAGTGTTCTGTATATGTCTATGAGGTCAAGTTGGTTTATTGTGGTATTTAGACCTTCCATGTTTTTATTGAGCTTCTTTCTGGATGTCCTGTCTTTCACCAAAAGTGGTGTGCTGAAGTCTCCTACTATTTTTTTTTTTTTTTTTTTTACTGTAATTGTAGAACTGTCTATCTCACTTTTCAGTGCTGTTAGAGTTTGTTTTATGTATCTTGCAACCCTGTCATTGGGTGCATAAATATTTAATATGGTTATATCCTCCTGGTAAAAATGTCCCTTTAATCATTATATAGTGTCTTTCCTTATCCTTTATGATGGATTTAACTTTAAAGTCTATTTTGTCAGAAATTAAAATTGCTGCTCCTGCTCTTTTTTGATTGCTGTTTTCTTGATACATTTTTTTCCACCCTTTGAGTTTCAGTTTGTTTGTGTCTCTATGTTTAAGCTGTTTCTTTTGTAGGCAGCATATAGTTGTATCACATTTTTTTTTATCCATCCTGCCACTCTCTGTCTCTTAATTGGTACATTTAGTCCATTTACATTCAGTGTAATTATGGGTAGGTATGAGTTTAGTGCTGTCAGTTAGATGCCTTTTTTTGTGTGTTGTTGACACTTTTATTTTTCCACTTACTTTTTTGTGCTGAGAAGTTTTTCTTTGTAAATTGTGTATTTTTCTTTTTCCTTGCAGTTAAATTTGTTTTTGCTGAGTCTTTATGTTTATCTTGTTTTTTAATTTGAAGTGTGGGATTGTTAGTCTTCTTTGTGGTTTCCTTAATATTTACCCCAATTTTTCTAAGTATAAACCTAACTTGTATCTCCCTATATTGCCTTGATTTCCTGTCCATATGGAAGATGTATACCTATTTTATTTAGTCAGTCTTTATTGATTATTGTCATCTTTTATATAATGACCTCACTGATTCCCTTTTTTGAGCATTATTTTTTTTATCTTAATTTTATTTTTGTGATTTCCCTGTCTGAGTTGATATCTGGATACTCTGTTCTGTGTCCTAGTGTTGTGTTGATATCTGATATGATTGATTTTCTAACCAGAGAATTCCCTTTAGCATTTCTTATAGTTTTGATTTCATTTTCATAAATTCCCTAAGCTTGTGTTTATCTGTAAATTACTTAATTTTGCCTTCATATTTGAGAGATGGTTTTGCTGGATATACGGTTCTTGGCTGGCAATTTTTCTTCAATGCTCTATATATGTCTTTCCATTGTCTTCTTGCCTGCGTGGCTTCTGCCAAGTATTCGGAACTTATTGATTCTCCTTTTTAGGTGACTTTTCACTTATCCCTGGCTGCTCTTAAAATTTTCTTTTTATCTTTGGTTTTGGCAAGTTTGATGATAATATGTCTTGATGACTTTCTTTTGGGCTATACCTTGTATGGAGTTTGATGAGATTCTTGGATAGGTATCCTTTCATCTTTCACAATGTCAGGGAAGTTTTCTGCCAGCAAATCTTCAGCAATTGTCTCTGTATTTTCTGTTATCCCTCCCTTTTCCGGTATTCCAATCATCTGCAAGTTATTCTTCTTGATAAAATCCCACATGATTCTTAGGTTTTCTTCATTTTTAAAAATTATTTTATCTGATTTTTCTTCAAATATTTTGGTGCCAAGGGCCTTATCCTCCATCTCCCTAATTCTGCATTCCATTTCCTCAATTCTGCTTCTCTGACTTCCTATTGAGTTGTCTAATTCTGTAATTTTATTGTTAATCTTTTGAATTTCTGAATGCTGTCTATAGATTCCTGGAGCTTATTAACTTTTTCATTATGTTCTTGAAAAATCTTTTTAATTTCTTCAACCACTTTATCTGTGTGTTCCTTGGCTTTTTCTGTATATTGCCTTATCTCATTCCTGATGTCGTTCCTGATGGCTTGAAGCGTTCTGTGTATCAATCTTTTGTATTCTGCATCTGGAAATTCCAGTAATACATCTTCATCTGGGAGATTCCTTGATTCTCTCTTTTGTGAGTTTTTTGAAGCAATTGTGGTCTGCTTCTTTATGTGATTTGATAGAAACTGCTATCTCTGAGCTATCTATAAGTTATTGTAGTAATTTATTTTATGTTTGCTCACTGTGTCCTATCTTCTTGCTTTGTTTTGTCTCAATATAACCTAATAGACTAATACAGTGTGCTAACTTGATTATTGTATCCTTTGAAGCATGAATGTCCTGTTACCAGATGGTTAGAGCTGTTACCACTTATATAAGCCTATGAACCCATTCACTATTCTTGAATAGAATCAGCTCAGGTGTCCTGATAGTCAGTCACCTAGTGTGTGGTGTAGGCTCTTACCTACTATTTTAGAGGAGTAGTAGTGATGATTGTATGCACTGGTTTCTGGTAGTGGCGGGGGGGGGTCACGGTCTGAGGAGGGCAGGGTGCTGACAGCCTTCCCCCAAGTGTCAGTGAGGAAGGAGTGTCTCTATTCTCTAGAGTGCTCTGGTGGGTGGGCTCTGTAGTTGTACCTTAGGCCGCCAATGCTTATACCTGTAAAGACTGGTAGGCACCACTATCTTCAGGCCTCTTTCACGGGTGGCTAGGTGGCGTGGATGAAGCCTCAGCCCTCATGTCCCTGCTGTTGGTAGGTGAGGGCTCTGTTTAATAGGCAGAGTGGTATCAGACCTCCAAAACCTGCCTCTTCACTGCACAGCTGAAACAATTACAGTTAGACCTCTAATAGATTTGCCCTTGCATTATAATAGCCACCTGTTCCATGTACAGGTGAAAGCCAAAATTGTGGATCGCTAATGTCTGGACTGGAGCTGCTTCTGCTCTGAGCTTCCAATTTAGGGGAGTTGGGAAAGTATTTTTCCCCCGTTTGTTAATTTGTGCCTTCTCCCATGCCAAGAGAGGACTGCACGTTCTATCTCAGGCCCAGGGAATTCAACTGCTAATGAAGCCAGCCAAGGTAGAGGGGTGAGGGATCAGATAGATAGGAGAGAGTACTTTCAGAAGAAGGAGCTATAAGATCTGCACGGTAAGTTAGACAAAATCACTTATCTTGCCTCAAGAGCACTGTTTCATCTTAGATACCAGAGGCGTGTGTATGCTGTGTGCACTGGCTGGGTCCCTGCCAAGATTGCCCCAGGGGATTAGGGCTGAGTCCCACACTTATCTTCTTTGGTTGAAGCAGGTTTGTCGTAAACCCCACAGCCAGACTAGAGGGTCAGGGTGCTGGCACTTCTTGTGCTTTTTTTCACTGAGGCACCTGCTTTCTAAACTCCGCAGGCAGCCCCGCTGTAGACACACCACAGGGCCAGGGGTGCACCACTTTGCTTGCTTTCTTTTGCTGAATCTGCCGTGTCTCAGGAAATTACCATCAGTCCTGCCACATTTATGTTACAGAATGGCACCAGGGGCGTTTGGCAACTCATTGCTGCTTCTGCAACATCTCTCGCTCCCCTATCATTCAGATCGATTCCTTAGTTCTGTGTTTGATGCTCAGCATTCGTAGATTGTCATATATGTAATCGATTCACTTATTTTTTCGTGTCTTTATTGCCAGAGGGTTCAGCAGAAGCTTCTGAATAGTTAGTCATCTTGGCCCTGCCTTTCCTTGACTGTCATTTTTATTATAACTTTTTTCAGATATATTTATATCCACTCAACGGTATTTCTGCTAAATTAATTCTTTGTAGTTTCAGAATTTTGGTTTAGAGTGTTCCTTTTATACCTAGATGGTTCACACAGTCTCCCTAGATTTCTTGCAAATTTTTATAGTTTACATTAAGTATTTCATCTATCTGGTGTACATTTTTGAGTATGGGCTAAATTAATGGTAATTTCAGAGTCTAAAAATTTGTTTATTCAACATCCATGCTCAACCATTTTCTTCCAGGCCTATTTTTGCTATTGTGGCTGGAAGAAAACTGAACAAATAATTTTCCAGTACTCTTCCTTGCATCCAAAAGTGTCTATGTGATAAAGTGCTGGCCAAAAAGATAAAGGCAGATGTCCTAGGAAGGCACACCTTTCTTAAAATAAATTGTAAAATAAAGGGAGAGGTCTTTGTTCCCTTTGCACCTTTCCTCTTTATCTTGCCTGCATGAATACAGTTGCAACAACCATCTTGCAGCCAAGTACTTTAACATTTGCACCGTGAAAGACCCCAACATGCTACTAGACATTTTTTTTTTTAATAGCTGCATGGACAACGTAAATTGATAAACTTCAAAATATAGGAAATTTCTAGAATCTTGAAGTCAAAAGAGATTAATATCTTCTGGGATCTGGGAGATGGTTTTAGAGGGCAATTAACCTCATACCAACATTCTTTTCCTCTAGGAGTAATTATCAGTCACATCATTATTCAAGACTGGTTTGTCTTCCTCAGTTGCATCTTGATCCCTGAATGCCATATCTCTTACTCAGATCACTTATTGACACTTTTAATCTCTTCAGTGCTCTTTTAATGCCCTAGCATGTCAATTACTCTTTCCCCATCTAATACATTATTGCTCAACTCTCTGTGTTTATGCAGAATGAGTGAAAGGGATTTACTATTAGTGGTACATTGGCTTTTTCTAGGTATATTTACATTATCACTCAAAAAAAAATTTTTTTTTGAGGTAAAGTGATTGGTCCTGTTTGGATTTCTACTCAGATAGGTGGAAATTGGAGAGGAATTCAAACAGGTAAAACAATCAAAGACTACAGTTTCTTGCAATAACAAAAACTGTATTTTAATATATATGAACAGTTAAGTATCTCATAGCATAATAAATATATTGTATTTGTGAGTGTGTCTTATCTGTTGGATTCTTCTGACATCGTCATGGAGTGGAATTAGAGAGATAAGGAATTAACTCCTAGCTCTACCATTAACTACCATTAGGATCAGAGTCAAATTTCTTAACCTGCCCAAACCTTAACCTGTATGGTGGAGATATTGACATTCCTTGTGTGATTATCCTTAGGATTAATAAGTATCTGGCACTGTTTGTGCACCATACACACCCTAAGCTGCTTTTTCCTCTGCTTCGCTCCATCTGCTTTCACTTCTTTCAGAAGGTTGCAGAAATCTCTTATCTGCTGATAACCAACTCCTATTCTGTTTTGTTGTCTTTTATTGTCATTGTAATGGAATCTTAGGAGGAAGAAGCTGTTAATGTGTATGCACGATCTGTCATCTTGGACAATAAGCCACTCAATTTTAATGTTATCGCATAGATTACTTCTTTATTCAACTGCCCACTTGACATCTCCACTTAATCCTAATAGAAAGCCTGTTCACCTATAGACATCTAAAACTTAATGTATGCTAAACCAAGCCTGGTAATCTTATTTCCCTACCCTGTTTCATTCACATTCTTCTCCCTGTCAATTACCGGTAACTCCATCCTCCAGTTGCTCAAGCCAATCATTGTCTTTTTTGTCTCTCTCATGCTACATTAACTCCATTAGCATTGACTCTACCTTCAAAGTATATCCAGAATCATTTACTTATCACTACCTCCATTGTTCCTACCTTGATTCCAAAAACTATCATTTTCAGCCATTGATCATTGCAGTAGACTTCCAACTGGCCTTCCTGATCCCATCTTTGTCTCTATAGAGTCTGTTCTCAAAACATCTCATTAAAATGTATGTCAGATCATGTCACACCCCTGCTCAAAACTCTCCAAAGACATCCATTTGTTTCAGGGTAAAGGTGCAGTCCCAATAATGGCCCAAGGACCTATGACTTCATTTACTACTATATTAATACTAATTAATACTATGGCTCACTCTGTTTTAGCTTTGCTGACTCTTGAACTTGCAGGTATGCTCCAGCCTTAGAGCTCTTTGCACTTGTTTTTCTTCTGCCTGGAACACCCTTCCTCCACGCACTTGCAAGACTTACTTGCTCTTCTTCTTCAAGTCTTTGCTAAGGTATCTATCACCCTCTCATAAGTCCCATCCAGACCATCATGTTTATAATCCCAGCCTCTCTCACGGCTCTTCCAACTTTCATTACTCACCACCATTTCTTTCTTTCATATTTCTCACCTTGTACTATGTAATAAAGGAAGCTGGGTGGTGCACACAGTTTGCCATCAGCTGCTAATAAAAGGCTGGCAGTTTGATCCCACACAGTGGCTCCACAGAAGAAAAGCTTGGAAATCTGCTTCCATAAAGATCACAGCCAAGAAAACCTTATGGAGCAGTTCTGGACCAACTGGGCATCAGGTAACAACAACAAGAACTATATAATAATATCATTTATTACATTTCTTGTCTCTCTAGCCCCAGAAATATGTTAGTTTCGTAGGGACATGATTTTTTTTTTTTTTTGCCTTTTTTTTAGTGGATATTGTCTCAGTTCTTAAAACAGTGCCTAGTTTATAGTAGATTCTTGCACAGTAGATTCTTTTTTGAATCAATGAATGGACATCATTACAGGACCCCAGATCTTCGAAAGAGTGACTGACTAGGGACTATTACATGAAACAAGACAATGATTTGATAAAATATCTCTCTGTCTCTAGGTAAGACTGTCTCTAAGACATAGGGGTCAATACCTCAAACTCTTTACCTTAAAATTATTCTCTATTGTTTGACAATGAAAAACATCCCAGTCCCCATAAGGATGAAGGTTGGAGAAAGACCCTTTGTTAAATATGTTGACTACATGAAAAATAAGGAGTGAAATAGTAAAGCAACCATATTTACTGTCTTAAATTTGTAGAAAATTACTAGATATGACCATTTTTTTCCCCCTTTTACCTCATAGAAGTGTCTAGTGCCCTGGGAACATTAAAAAAAAAGAAAAAAAAGTTCCAAGATAAGTCAAGAAGTTCATTCTTTAGCTAAGACTCCAGCTCTTAAAACTGGTTTTTCAATTTACGCTAACATCTGCCTGCCTAATAACCCTCCCCCACTCCAGCAGATGAGTCGGCTTCCTAAACAGCAAGCCTTGCTCTAATGAACAGAAGTTATATATCCCAAGATGTTCATTTGGCAGGGCTATTGGGCTGTTCTCAGCAATTCTCCAAACTTGCATTTCACACTTCTTTAATTCTGAAGAGCAAAAGGGAAAAAAAACAACTTCAATGTTTTTCATAAGCAAAGTAAAAAATGTCATAGCATTAAGTAGCACCAAAATAAATTTCTAAGAGCTCTCTTGATAACTTATTGGGATAAATCGTCCAAAATCATACCACTTAGAATTCTATACACGGTTAAATACTTTCAGCTCTACTAAGGTTTAAAACCAAAATACCAAATGCTTTGCCATCTAGTCAACTCTGACTCATAGTGACCCTACAGGACAGAGTGGATCTGCCCCATAGGGTTTCCAAGTCTGTAATCTTCACAGGAGCAGACTGCCGCATCTTTCTCCCAGAGAGCATCTGGTGGTCTCGAACTGGCAACCTCTTGGTTAGCAGCCAATCAGTTAACCACTGCTCCACCAGCTACTTTACATAGCATTCCTATTTTGGCCTTAGTGTTGGTTCAGAGTTATTTTGGAGGATCTGGTTTTATATGGGTGTATGCTGAGATTTTTACTGAAACAGAGACTCAATGTCTTATTAATGCTTCTTGTTATATTTGAGGATAATGACTTATATATATCTTTTAAATTATTTCTTCATTGAAATTAGATTTCTTAAAAAATTCTTTGGAAAATGCTGAGGAATTTTGTTGTTTTATGAAAACACTAAGTTCTTTAATGGTCAACAATATTAGTCTTTATTTCTTAGTCATAGGTCATAAAGTAAGGACAAATGAGAAGAAAAGAATTAGTACAAACTAGTGTGACAAGTAAGATTTCTTGGGTGGCACAAATGGTTTGCTCAGCTACTAATTTAAAGGTTGATGTTTCACATCCACCCAGTGGTGCCACAGAACAAAGGCCTGCTTATCTATTGTCATAAGACCGCAGCCATCAAAAACCCCATGGAGCACAATTCTACTCTGTAAAACATAGGGTTGCCATGAGTGGGAATCGACTCTATGGCAAGGAATTTGATTTGGGCTTCAGTGTGACAAATGCTAAAGAAGAGGTACTGGGAAGAAGGATGAAGAAGTTACTCCTATGGAAGTACAGAAAGGGAAATTGCCTAAATCTTATAGAAGGATTCCAAGAGGAGATAACCACTGCACTGAATCTTACATGTTAAAAGCAGTTAATAGTTAGGGAGGAGAGGCCAATGTGTTTAGACATCTGGGAAAACAACCAAGGCAGAGAAACATAAACCGGAGTGGAGGTGTTAGCTTTCCCATTGGTTGATGGATCTCTTCAGGGACAGTGTCATGAGTAAATGAACAGATTATTAATTCAGCTACTCAGAGTACAGTTACTATCTATCTTCCCCTTCAGTTAAATTATGCTTTTTTTTTTAATAATAGGTTTGTTATGTATTGAATTGTGTCCCCCCAAAATGTGTGTCAACTTGGCTAGGCCATGATTCCCAGTATTGTGTGATGGCCTTCCATTTTGTGATCTAATTTCCCAATGTGATGTAAATCGTAACCTCAGTGGTTAAGAGTTATAGCTGCTAACCAAAAGGTTGGCAATTCTAATCTACCAGCTACTCCTTGGAAACACTTTGGGGCAGTTCTACTCTGTCCTAAGGGGTCACTATGAGTCAGAATCGACTCAGGGCAATGCATAATCTTGTTACCGAGGGAGGAAGTTTTGTTAATGAGGCAGGACAAAATTTACAGGATTAGGTTGTGTCTTGAGTCAATCTCTTTTAAGATATAAAAGAGACAATGGAGTAGAGAGGAGAGAGACCTCATTACCACCAAGCAAGAAGAGCCAGGAGTGGAGCACGTCTTTTGGACCTGAGGTCCCTGAGTTGAGAAGGTCCTAAACCAGAGGAAGGTTGATGACAAGGACCTTCCCTGAGAGCTAACAGACAGAGAAAGCCTCCCCGTAGAGCTGGTGCACCGAATTTGGACTTCTAGCCTCCTAAACTGTGAGAGAATAAATTTTTCTTTGTTAAAGCCTTCTACTTGCAGTATTTCTGTTATAGCAGCACTAGATAACTAAGAAAAAGGTTAAATAAACTGGGTCTGTGAATAATGCATATTGGCTATAATATTTAATAATATTCATTATTAAACTTTAGAAACTATGTTTGAAATGTGAATTACCCAGCATTTTGAGACTGGAGAATTTGTATTTTTTTATAATCTGAACTATTCCAAAAACACTACTTTGGCAATTTTACTGAAGTAGTTAGAGTAGAAATAAAGTATTCTTGAAATTAAAAACTCTTTAACTTATAGTCAAAGTATATTAAAACAGGGAATAATCTCACACCCTGCAGTAATCTTGAATCATTTTGAGGGCTTTAAGTTTTTAATCTTAGGGGTCATCCTGAGACATCCCTTAAGGTCTTTGATAACTTAACAGAAAAACTAAATTGTAAGATTTAACCTTGACTGATGAAAAAATATTCTTTTCTTCACAGGATAAATAAGGACCATTAAACTTAAATCTGTATATGTTTTGTGTAGAGTCCATATATTTATCAGTCAAGGTGCTTTTAGGATAAGGCACCTGTCTAAATGAAAAGATAACAGAGCCAGAAGAATAAAAAAGAGAAACACATTCTAATACTTGAAACTGGGCTTCCTTAGCTCAGCTCAGCTCTCTCTTTTTTCGTGAACAGGCTAAACACAGCAGCAGCCATTCTTCTCTCCTCGTGTGCTGCACCTAAGTAGACCCCTCTGTTTTTTGGTACTCTTCCCTCAAGTTCTAGCATCCTGAAACTCTAATCTCTTTCTTCTCAACTTAATGAGACACCAGGCTTTGTTTGGGTTTTCTTTCCCTGTACTGCATCCTTGAAAACTGCTTCAGGGAAGAATGGAAGTAAATTTTTAGGGTTCAGCTTGTTTGTTTCTTTTCTCCCAAGGATCACACCCTTGGCTGTCCTCTATTGCTGCCTGAAAAAGTTATTTCTTATATTTTCCCAGTTGTTTAGTTGTTTCAGATATTTGGGTAAATGCAGTCTCTGCTACTCCATTTTGGCTAGAAGCAACAGTATCCAAAGATAATACCTATCTTCCATCTATCTCCCTCTTTTGCCTTATATTCTCAAAATTTTCCATAGGTAGGCAGAAAATGTGGGTGCCATTTATTTGATCTCCTTCAAAGAACTCAATAATATGTAGATGAAAACCACAATGAGAAAATGCCTCACATTCACAAAGTTGGCTATTGCAAAAATACCAGGAAAAACAAGTCTTGTAGAGGATACGGGGAAATTTCCACAATGTTTACATCATTTTACATTCCCACTGTAAAATGATGTAAACATTGTGGAAAACAGTTTGGTAGTTCCTCAAAAATTTAAACATACAACTATCATATAACCCAGGGGTTCCACTCCTAAGTTGTTGTCGTTAGGTGCCGTCGACTTGGCTCCGGCTCATAATGACCCTATGCACAACAGAACAAAACATTGCCCACTCCTGCGCCATCCTTACAATCATTGTTACGCTTGAGCCCATTGTTGCAGCCACTGTGTCAATCCACCTCGTTGAGGGTCTTCCTCTTTTCTGCTGACCCCGTACTTTGCCTAGCATTGCCCACTCCTGCGCCATCCTTACAATCATTGTTACGCTTGAGCCCATTGTTGCAGCCACTGTGTCAGTCCACCTCGTTGAGGGTCTTCCTCTTTTCTGCTGACCCCATACTTTGGCAAGCATGATGTCCTTCTCCAGAGACTGATCCCTCCTGACAACATGTCCAAAGTATGTAAGATGCAGTCTCACCATCCTTGCTTCTAAGAAGCATTCTGGTTGTACTTCTTCCAAGACAGATTTATTCGTTCTTCTGGCAGTCCATGGCATATTCAATATTCTTCACTGACACCACAATTCAAAGGCATCAATTCTTCTTGGGTCTTCCTTATTCATTGTCCAGCTTTCACGTGCATATGATGCGATTAGAAATACCATGGCTTGGGTCAGGTGCACCTTAGTCTTCAAGGTGACATCTTTGCTTTTCAATGCTTTAAAGAAGTCCTTTGCAGCAGATTTACCCAATGTAATACATCTTTTGATTTCTTGACTGCTGCTTCCATGGCTGTTGATTGTGGATCCAAGCAAAATGAAATCCTTGACAACGTCAATCTTTTCTCCGTTTATCATGATGTTTTTCCTTGGTCCACTTGTCAGGATTTTTGTTTTCTTTATGTTGAGGTGCAATCCATACTGAAGGCTGTGGTCTTTGATCTTCATTTATAAGTGCTTCAAGTCTTCTTCACTTTCAGCAAGCAAGGTTGTGTCATCTGCATAATGCAGCTTGTTAATGAATCTTCCACCAATCCTGATGCCCTGTTCTTCTTCATATAGTCCAGATTCTCAGATTATTTGCTCAGCATACAGATTGAATAGGTATGGTGAAAGAATACAACCCTGGTGCAAACCTTTCCTCACTTTAAGGCAATCAGTATTCCCTTGTTCTGTCTGAACAACTGCCTCTTGATCTATGTAAATGTTCCTCATGAGCACAATTAAGTGTTCTGGAATTCCCATTCTTCACAACGTTATCCATATATACCCAGAAGACTTGAAAGCAGTGACTCGGACACTTGTATGCCAATGTTTATTGCAGCATTATTCACAATAGCCAAAACGTGAAAGCAAACGAAGTGTTCATCAACAGATGAGTAGAGAAACAAAATGTGCCCTAATGGTGCAATGGTTAAGAGCTTGGCTGCTAACCAAAAGGTCAGCAGTTCAAATCCAGGAGCCACTCCTTTGAAACCCTATAAAGCAGTTCTACTCTGTCCTATAAGTTCACAATGAGTCCGAATCGATGGCAATAGGTTTATATACGATGGAATATTTATTACTCAGTCATAAAAAATGGAATTCTAATACATGCAAAGTACAGGGTCTGCGGAAAAGAGGAAGACCCTCAATGAGGTGGATTGACACAGTGGCTGCCAACAATGAGCTCAAGCATAACAATGATTGTAAGGATAGCACAGGACTGGGCAGGGTTTTGTTCTGTTGTGCATAGGGTCGCTATGAGTCAGAACTGACTTGACGGCACCTAACAAGAACAACAATACACGCTATACCATGGATGAACCTTTAAAATATTATGCTAAATGAAATAAGCCAGTCACAAAAAGAAAAATATTGAATAAGTTCCTATATAGGCAATATCTAGACTAGGCAAATTCATAGACAGAAGGTAGGTTAGGGGCTAGCAGGAGTTGAGAGGGTGGGAGAAGGGAGAGTTATTGATTAACGGTATAGAGTTTCTGTTTGCAGTGATGAAAAAGTCCTGGAAATAGATTATGGAAAAGCAAGGCTCAATATCTCCCTAATTTAGAAAAAAATATACTTTAGATATTTAGAGAAAATAAAATTTTCATCGTAAAGTTAGTTACAAATCAGAAAGCATCAGTCACACAGCAGCACTGCAAAATTATAACTGAAATGTACACAGAGAAATGATAGATATACTTGATTATTTTTCCTGGAAGAATAATCTTTTATTGGAAGATATTTTGTGGATTAAAACTAAGCACTATATACATATATGAAAGGCCTGGCAATCTACTTCTGAAAGACCACAGCCACTGAAAACCCTGTGAAGCACAATTCTATTCTGACACCCACTGGGTTGCCAGGAGATGAGAGTGACTCAAGGACAACTAGTGGTTTGTGTGTATATATGTATATATGTGTTGTTGTTCTTAGGTGCTGTAGAATCAGTTCCAACTCATAGAGCAACTCTATGCGCAACAAAACGAAACACTGCCCAGTCCTACATCATCTTCATAATTGTTGGTATGCTTGAGCCCATTGTTGCAGCCACTGTGGCAATCCATCTTGTTGAGGGCCTTCCTCTTTTACACTGACCCTCTACTTTACAAAGCATGATATCCTTCTCCAGGGACTGATCCTTCCTGACAACATGTCTAGAGTATGTGAGATACAGTCTTGCTATCCTTGCCTCCAAGGAGCATTCTGGTTGTACTTCTTCCAAGACAGATTTGTTCATTCTTTGATATATTCAATACACCAAATATTCAGTATTCTTCGGAAGCACCACAATTCAAAGGTGTCAATTCTTCTTCGGTCTTCCTTATTCATTGTTCAGCTTTCGCGTGCATATGAGGCGACTGAAAACACCATGGCTTGGATCAGGCCCACCTTAGTCTTCAAGGTGACATCTTTGCTTTTCAACACCCTAAAGAGATCTCTTGCAGCAGATTTGCCCAATACAATACATCTTTTGATTTCTTGACTGCTGCTTCCATGGGTGTTCATTGTGGATCCAAATAAAATGAAATCCTTGACAACCTCAGTCTTTTCTCTGTTTATCATGATGTTGCTTATTGGTCCAGTTGTGAAGATTTTTGTTTTCTTTATGTTGAGGTGTAATCTATACGGAAGGTCGTGGTCTTTGATCTTCCTCAGTAAGTGCTTCAAGTCCTCTTCACTTTCAGCAAGCAAGGTGGTGTCAACTGTATAACGCAGGTTGTTAATGAGTCTTCCTCCAATCCTGATTCTCCATTCTTCATATAGTCCAGCTTCTCCGATTATTTGCTCAGCATACAGATTGAATAGGTATGGTGAAAGGATACAAACCAGACACACACCTTTCCTGACTTTAAACCATGCAGTATCCCCTTGTTCTGTCTGAATAACTGCCTCCTGATCCATGTACAGGTTCCTCATGGGCACAATTAAGTATTCCAGAATTCCCATTCTCTGCAATGTTATCCATAATTTGTCATGATCCACACAGCCCTTAGCGTGGTCAATAAAACACAGGTGAACATCCTTCCGGTATTCTCTGCTTTCAGCCAGGATCTATCTGACATCAGCAATGACATCCGTGTTTCCATGTCCTCTTCTGAATCTGACTTGAATTTCTGTCAGTTCCCCATCTATCTACTGCTGTAGCCACTTTTGAATAATCTTCTGGAAAATTTTGCTTGCATGTGATATTAATGATATTGTTTGATAATTTCCACATACAGTTGGGTCACCTTTCTTGGGAATAGGCATGAATAAGGATCTCTTCATTGATTGTCCAGGTAGCTGTCTTCCAAATTTCTTGCATCCATTAGTTGAAGCATCTCAATTGGTATTCTCTCAATTCCTGGAGCCCTGTTTTTCGCCAATGCCTTCAGTGCAGCTTGGACTTCTTCCTTCAGTACCATTGGTTCCTGGTCATATGTTACCTCCTGAAATGGCTGAAAGTTGAGCAATTCTTTTTGGTATAGTGACTGTGTATTCCATCTGTCTTCTTTTGATGCTTCCTGAGTTGTTTAATATTTTCCATGTAGAATCCTTCAGTATTGCAACTCAAGGCCTGAATTTTTTCTTCAGTTCTTTCAGCATGAGGAATGCTAAGCGTGTTCTTCCCTTTCAGTTTTCTATCTCCAGGTCTTTGCACATGTCATATAATACTTTGACTTCTCAAGCTGCCTTTTAGAGTCTTCTGTTCAGCTCTTTTACTTCATCACTTTTTTTTTCATTTTGCCTCAGCCACTTGACGTTTAAGAGCAAGTTTCAGAGTTTCTTCTGACATCTCTTTAGGTCTTTTCTTTGTTTCCTGTGTTTTTAATGATCTCTTGCTTTGTTCACATATGATGCCCTTGATGTCATTCCACAACTAGTCTGGTCTTAGGTAATTGGTGTTCAGCGTGTCAAATCTATTCTTGAGATGGTTTCTAAATTCAGATGGAATATACTTAAGGTCATAATTCAGCTCTCATCAACATGTTCTAATTTTCTTCAGTTACAACTTGAACTTGCATATGAGTAATTGATGGTCTGATCTACAGTCAGCCCCTGGCCTTGCTCTGACTGATGATATTGAGCTTTTCCATGGTCTCTTTCCACAGATGTAGTTGCTTTTATTCCTGTGTATTCTGTCTGGCAAAGTCTATGAGTATAGTTGCCATTTATGTTGGTGAAAAAAGATATTTGCAATGAAGAAGTCGTTGGCCTTGCAAAATTCTATCATTTGATCTCAGGCATTGTCTCTATCACCAAGGCCATATTTTCCGACTACAGATCATTCTCCTTTGTTGCCAAATTTTTCATTCCGGTCACCAGTAATTATCAATGCATCTTGATTGCACGTTCGATCAATTTCAGACTGCAGAAGTTGGTAAAAATAGTCAGTTTCTTCATCTTTGGCCTTAGTGGTTGGTGTGTGAATTTGAATAACAGTTATATTAACTGGTCTTCCTTATAGGCATATGGATATTATCTTATACCTGATGGCATTGTACTTCAGGATAGATCTTCAAACGTTCTTTTTGACGATGAATGCAACACCATTCCTCTTCAAGTTGTCATTCCCAGCATAGTAGGCTATGACTATCTGATTCAAAATGGCCAATAACAGTCCATTTCAGCTTACTAATGCCTAGGATATCGATGTTTATGTGTTCCACTTCATTTTTGGCGATTTCTAATTTTCCTAGATTCATACTTCATGCATCCTAGGTTCCGATTATTAATGGATGTTTGCAGATATTTTTTCTCATTTTGAGTCATGCCACATCAGCAAACAAAAGTCCTGAAAGCTTGACTCCATTTATGTCATTAAGATTGACTCTACTTTGAGGAGGCAGCTCTTCCCCAGTCATACCTTGAGTGCCTTACAACCTGAGGGGCTCATCTTCCGACACTATATCAGACAATGTTTCTCTGCTATTCTTAAGGTTTTCACTGGCTAATTCTTTTCAGAAGTAGACCGCTGGGTCCTTCTTCCTAGTCTCTCCCAGTCTGGAAGCTCAGCTGAAACCTGTCCGCCATGGGTGACCCTACAGGCCTTTGAATACTGGTGACATAGCTTCCAGCATCATAGCAACCCACAAGCCCCCATAGTACGAAAAATTGATACACACATAGATACATATGTATCTATATTTACATATATATCTATATATATTTTTACATATATATGTGTGTGTGTTAAAGCACATGACTGCTAACCAAAAGGTCAGCAGTTCAAAACCACCAGTGGCTCCTCGAGAGTAGTGTGGGGCAGTCTGCTTCCGTAAAGATTTACAGCCTTGGAAATGCTAAGTGGTCTCTAAGAGTTGGAACCAAGTCGCCAACAGTGTGTTTGGTTTTCTATATGTATATCTCTGGGTGTCACAATGGTTAAGCACTGCACTGCTAACCAAAAGGTTGGCAGTTTGAACCCACCCAAGGGCACCTCAGAAGAAAGGCTGGTGTTCTGCTTCTAAAGGTTACAGCCTTGCAAACCTTATGGAGCACACTTCTACTCTGATACACATGGGTTGCCATGAGCTGGAATCAACTTCACAGCAACTAACAACAATATATATATTGTTGAAAAAAAGGTTGCTGAACTATAAGAGGATTGAATTTATTTTTCTTTATTTCTCTTCTTTGTTGTTGAGAAAAAGCAAAATTGGTTTATCTGCTTTTGCTGCATAATAAACAGGCTCCAAAGTTAGTGACTTAAAATAATAATCATTTAATTAGCTCATAATCGTGTCTTGGTAATATGGGTTGGGCTCAACTGTACTTACTCTTAAATCATATGTGAAGTTGTCTGGGGTGTATTTGGTCTAGTGGGCATCAGCTGATTAAGCCAGCTGCCATCTGACTCATGGTGACTTTATGTGTGTCAAAACAGAACTGTGCTCCATGGAGTTTCTAATGTCTAATATTCAGAAGTAGATTGCCAGGTCTTTCTTCTGAGACATCTCTTCATGGACTTGAACTTCCAACCTTTCAGTTACCAGCTAAGCAATTAACCATTTGCACCACTCAGGGACTTCATCAGTTGATTAATGTGGGCTTTTCCCCAGCAGAGCATGGTTTCCAAGAAAACCAAAATAGAACTCCAATAAGGAAGCATATTTCAGGTCTTTGCTTTTGTAATTTTTCTAATGTTATATTGCATGAGTGTGTGTTTGTGATTGAGAAAGAAGATAAGTGTTTTCATTTGCTCCCAGAAATAATTATTGAAAGATCTCCTCTACTGATATATAAGATCATTTCTACTCAATTGATCGATAATCTCTGCAGTAGACAAAATTCTAAGATTATCCCCAATGACTCCATGCCCTTTTTATAATCTCCTCCCCTGGAGTGTGAGAGAAACCCATGAATATTTTGGAATATCATTCCCATGATTATGTTACGTTATATGACAAAAGGAATTTTACAGATGTAATTAAGGTCCATAATCAAAGGGAGACTATCCTGAGTGGTCTGAGCTAATCAGGTATTGTCATGGATTGAATTACATCCCTCTAAAATAGGCATCAACTTGGTTAGGCCATGATTCCCAGTATTGTGTGGTTGTCCTCCATTTTGTGATTGTAATTTTCCTATGTGTCGTAAATCCTAATCTCTGCTTGTGATTAACAAGGCAAGATTAGAGTATGTTAAAGAGGATTAGTGTGGGATTGTGACACCCTTACTGAGGTCACATCCCTGATCCAATACATAGTTTCCCTGGGGTGTGGCCCACACTGCCTTTTATCTTACAAGAGATAAAAAGAAAAGGAAGTGAGCAGGTTGGAGGGGACCTCATACAACCAAGAAAGCAGAGTATGCCCTTTGGACCCAGGGTTACCATGCAGAGGAGCTCCTAGACCAAGGGAAGACTGATGACAAGGACCTTCCTCCAGAGATGACAGGAGCTGATGTCTTGAATTTGGACTTCTAGCCTACTAGACCTTGAAAGAATAAATTGTTTGTTGAAGCCATCCACTTGTAGTATTTCTGTTATAGCAGCACTAAATGACTAAGACAGCTATGGTCTTTGAAAGAAATTAAGATGTCAGTAAACATTGTCCTGATGACTTTGAAGATTTTAAGCTGCCACATGGCTAGTACTGGAGCAAGTTCTAGTGTCTGAGAAATGACAGCCAATAAAAAATGTGGTCAACTTCAAGTAACTGAATTCTGCCAACAACCTGAATGAACTTGGAAGAGGACCCCAAACCTCAGATGAGAACATAGCCTTGGCTGATACTGTGAGCACAGCCTTGTGAGACCACGTGCAGAGAATCTGCCTGGTAAGACCCTAAGAAGAGGACTCAGCTACCCCATGCCCAGACTCCTAATCCAGAAAACAACTGTGAGATAATAAAAGTATGTTGGTTTAAGCTGTTAAATTTGTTACACTGTGTTAGAAAACTAATAAATCCTAAGAGATACAAAAAGGTAGTATAATGCAACTGCCATAAGCAGAGGCTATGGAATCAAACCATGTTTCATTGCCAGGACCCCTAATTTGATATTCCTGTGACTTTAGCTAATATCTCTTATCCTGATACCCCACTGTTGCTTTTTATCAATAAAAAGAAGAGAAATAAAGAAAAATAAATTTCTTCATTCCTCTTGAAATTCTTCTTGCAGATATTGTTGCTTTTTATCAATAAAAAGAAGAGAAATAAAGAAAAATAAATTTCCTTATTCTTCTTGAAATTTTTCTTGCAGATCTACTCACACTTGTATGTAAAAATGTATAAAGCAATTTTTATTGCTGCATTATTAATAATGGCAAAGACTAGAAAAGACCTACATGTAGTTAACAAGTTACTGTTTAAATAAATTATAGTACATTTATAAAATGGAATATTATACACCTGTTGAAAATAACAAAATAGATCTATATGTGTTGGTGTGGAAAAAACCTTTATAAATTATAAATGTTAATTAGAAAAGAAAAAATCACGGTATAGACCAGTGTCTATCCTCATACATATGTTTTTAAAAAAGAACACGTATACATAGGTGAAAACATATATTTCTATATGCAATATAATTTCTTGGAAGTAATTCTACAAAGATCCCTGGTGGCACAGTGCTTAAACAATCAGCTGCTAACCAAATGGTTGGTGATTGGAATCCACCAGCCACTCCACAGGAGAAAGATGTGTAGTCTGCTTCCATAGAGATTTACAGCCTTGGAAACCCTGTGGGGCAGTTCTACTCCATCCTATAGAGTCGCTATGAGTCGGCATCTACTCTACCGCAATGGGTTTGTTTTTCAGGTTTAGTTACTTCTACGAAGGGGTTTTGGGGTTGGGTGTAGGAAGGACACTTAATTTTTATTTTGTATTTTTATTATCCGTTTATAGCCTTTACTGAAGTGTATTTATTACTTCAATTTTTATGTAATACTACTTAATAATGTGATGTTTATGGGTGCCATCGAGTCAATTCCAACTCATGGTAACACCATGCGACTGGGTAGAACTGCCTCGTAGGGTTTTCTTGGCTGTAATTTTTAGGGAAGGGGGTCACTAGTTCTTTCTCCTACAGAGCCACCGGTGGGTTCAAACAGCCAACTTTTTGATTAGCAGTTGAATGCTTAATTGGTGTGCCACCAGGGCTCCTTAAAGATGATAATGCACTTTAAAATAAAAAGAAATACGTTTGTCAAAGGAGCATTTAGCAGCTCATGTGGTAGTGAAGAAGATGAGACGAATTAAAGATACCTGTAATGTAAAACAGACAGAAATACTCGATTTAAATAACTTGTAAATAAATCATGTTTCAGAGGAGAGAGAAACCAGAGAATTAGAGATGACTTTCTGAAGATGGGTTTTAAGATGGGTCTTCTTGTTGGAAGTAGGGGAGCATGCCTGACAGTGGAAACAGTAAGAGGGAGTGCAGAAGATGGGAAGGCTGGAGGACATGGATCATGAAGTTAAGGAGTAAGAAATAAAATGCTGGCCTACTGCCTTAGTCATCTAGTGCTGCTATAACAGAAATACCACAAGTGAATGGCTTTAACAAAGTTTACTCTCTCACAGGCCAGTAGGCTAGAAGTATGAATTCAGGGTGTCAGCTCCAGGGGAAGGCTTTCTGTCTCTGTTGGCTCTGGAGGAAGGTCCTTGTCATCAGTCTTCCTTTGGTCTGGGAGCATCTCAGCTCAGGAACCTCAGGTCTAAAGGATGCACTCTGCTCCTGGTGCTGCTTTCTTGGTGGCAAGAGGTTCTCAACTCTCTGCTAGCCTCCCTTTCCCTTTATCTCTTGTAAGATAAAAGGTGGTGCAGGCCACACCCCAGGGAAACTCTCTTTACATTGGGTCAGGGATATAACCTGGTAAGGGTGTTACAATCCCACTCTCCTCCTCTTTAACATATAGTTACAATCACGAAATGAAAGGCAACCACAGACTACTGGGAATCATGGCCTAATCAAGTAAATACACACATTTTTTTGGGGGGAGGGGGGGACATAATTCAATCCATGACAGCTACGGTGTTTTTCACTCCTTTCAAAAGTTTAATTATTTCTTTCACGTTATTAATTTGGGAGTCATTTTTAGATGAGATTGGTGGGAAGAAAAATTAAAGATAGACAAGTTAGAAAACTCTTGCAATAGATTACACATTCCTATGAGACCACTAACTGGAAAAAAAGGCTCTTTTTGAACAAAACAGGATAGAAGCCTGGGTTGAGGTTAGGCTCCAAGATAGGTTAGAGGAGCACTGAGTGGGAAAGTGCGGGGAGTCTACAGTTAAATTGTTTGTAAAGTCATTGCTTTTCTTGGGACATGACATGCATTCAGAGTTCAGTTACTCTGGTGTCTGGTTAATGGTTCTATCAATGGTCTTCTGAGACGAGAGCTTTGAAGTGAAAGGGAAAAATCAAATCCTTCACATTGGAGTCAGTAAAGGGAAAGCTGCTCTTCTGTTAACTTGATAGTTAGAGAAAATTGGCAATCAGTAGAAATGTCCCAAAGCTACCCATTCAGTCGTTTCTATTCAATCTCGGAAGGATCACTGGCTCTGTGACTGTTATCTTTGTTCAAGTGGTGCTTTTGGGAGTGCTAAGGTAAATACACTAACCTCTGGAATTCATTGCAATCCAAGTGAGCACACAGATGGCTGAGCCCATTCCTGTGTGACATGGGGGAAATGGAAAGCAGGGTCTACAACTTACTCTAAAAGGTATAATAAGTATTATCAACTCCAACTGTAAATCCGAGTTCAAGCAATTCCAGCAGACATTGACTTTATTGTCTGTTAACAGTGAAACTGTAGAAACAGGAAAATTCTAGTGCTGCTAATTCAGCGAAGGATATGTATGTGTGTGTGTGTGTGTGTGTGTGTGTGTGTGTGTGTATCCTTGGAAACGCTGTGGGGCAGCTCTACTCTGTCCTGTAGGGTCTCTTTGAGTCAGAATTGACAGCAATAAGTTATATATAAGAGTATACTCAATAGCCAATATAGTTAAAACATGAGGTTATACTTGGTTCTAGATGTGACAAAACTGTGGAAAGTTTTACAGTATATTAGTTAGATCAGTTGTTTACATATGGTGAATCTTCTAAAAAAAAAAGTGCAACTCAGTATATAATATTAATTATTTGAAGGGATGAACTTAATTATTAAACCACCTTACAAAGTTCCAAAGTTAGTAAGTATGGTAAATTTTGACAATATTTCCATCTGTTTTCAAAATGACCACTTCTTCCTCCTGAGCTAACATGCAAATTGTGACTTAGTTTTTTGCCTCTTAAATAGGAGACCTTAATGTAGAGAGTCAAAACTTCACAGCTCTCTTAAAACCCCTTAAACACATTTGTTTGAATTCAAGATCTAATATCACAGCTGTGATACACTATAAATTATTTTCTACTCCTTGCATTGGGAGGTAAAGTCTAATTTCCCTCTCTTTGTATCTGGTCTGGACTTAGTGATATGCTTGACCAATAGAATGTGGCAGAAGTGACATTCTGCTACTGCTGAAGATGTGTCCTAAGAAGCTTCCAACTTCTACCCAGGCTCCTGAAAACATTCTGTCTGAGAATGCTGAGAGGCCATGTAACAAATCTAATAACTCTGAAGATGCCATGCTGAAGAAGCCACGTAAAGGTTATCCAGTTGTCATTCACAGTTTAGTCCAGCCTTCCAAACATCATCTCCAAGAATCCAGACATATGAGTGAAGCCATCTGACTCTCAAGTCATGGTATCAACCAGCTGAAGGACACTTCAATTGAGGCGAAAGAATCACCTAACTGTGCTCTGCCAGGCTATCTAATCTGTAAACTCTTGAACTATAAAACAATGGTGATCGTTTTAAGCCTCTGAGTTTTGGGATAGTTTGTTTACACAACAATAAATAATTTAAATAATGGGTATAATGTCTATATGTGTTCATAATTACATATTCAGCTCTGGTAATTGCCCATGTCTAAATGTGATATTACTGACCAGGCCACTGAGCGAAATTGTGAAATGAATCAGACTTAGCTGTGTGTGTTCTTTCCTCATTTCTTGATGACCACACTTTTCAGTAACCAAGTGTCCCCATGTTATTTACCTGCTTATTGAAGTCTCTCCTACCAACCACTTCTATATGATCTGAGCTTTTTCTGCAAGAAACATTCACCTTTTGATTTTCTGTTTATTTAGGGATGTAAGTCATTATTTCCCATGGAAAAATCTTAGGAATTCACTTGAAAAGGAATTTGAAGGGACAGAGAGCTGCGGTACCCAAGTGACATCTCTTGGCATACCTCTAGTTCAACCGCAACTCTGTGGGGCTTAAATTTGTCTTGTATTGTCAATGTTCCACCTTAGATTGAACCACCTATCTTCTTCCCTCATGTTGCCTTAGGTTGTTCTCTGATACCATGAGATACTCTTGCATGCCAGAAAAGTCCAGAAGTGTAGAGGAGTTACGGCTTCCAAAGATAACTCTTGAACAATTGGAGATGAGAGACGGGATAAATGTTTCAGCCTCCTGTCTATCAAGCAAACAATTCTGGGTGGCACTCTATACATTTCTCAGAGGTCCTATCAGAATTGAGGACTCATTACCTGCAGCAAGAACCTTTTTTATGCAGTTGTTCTCTCTTTCTGTCTTTGAATGTTTCTTCTTTGCTTCCTTACTTTCTCAGATTCCTTATTCCTGCTTCCTGAGATCACATGCCAAATAACTTTTCTGCATCCAGGCCCTAACTTCTGCTCTGCTTTTGGTGGGATCCAAACTAAGAAAGTGCCCTGATATGACATCACTCTATATGCCAGGGTTATATCTTTTCATCATTCCTATTCAGCCTGCATGCTGAGTAAAGAATACTAGAAGCTAGACTATATGATGAAGAACTCAGCATCAGGACTGGAGAAAGGCCTGAGTTATGCAGATGAGACAACCTTCCTTGCTGAAAGTGAAGAGGACTTGAAGCACTTACTGAGGAAGATCAAAGACCACAGCCTTCAGTATGGATTACACCTCAACATAAAGAAAACAAAAATCCTTACTACGGGACCAATGAACAACATCATAATCAACAGAGAAAAGATTGAAGTTGTCAAGGATTTCATTTTACTTGGATCCACAATCAACACCCATGAAAGCAGCAGTCAAGAATTCAAACAACTCATTGCATTGGGCAAATCTGCTGTAAAAGACCTCTTTAAAGTGTTGAAAAGCAAAGTTGTCACCCTGAAGACTAAGGTGGGCCTGACACAAGCCACGGTGTTTTCAGTCGCCCCATATGCATGTAAAAGCTGGGCAATGAATAAGGAAGACCAAAGAATTGATGCCTTTGAATTGTGGTGTTGGAGAAGAATATTGAGTATACCATGGACTGCCAAAAGAACCAACAAATCTGTCTTGAAAGAAGTACAGCCAGAATGCTCCTTAGAATCAAAGATGACGAGACTATGTCTCACATACTTTGGACATGTCATCAGGAGGGATCAATCCCTGGAGAAGGACATCATGCTTGGTAAAATAGAGGGTCAGCGGAAAGGAGGAAGACCCTCAACGAGAAGGATTTACACAGTGGCTGCAACAATGGGCTAAAGGATAACAATGATTGTGAGGATGGCACAGGACCGGGCAGTGTTTCATTCTGTTGTACAAAGGGTCACTGTAAGCCAGAAATGACTCGATGGCACCTATCTTAGTCATCTAGTGCTGTTAGAATAGAAATACCACAAGCGGATGGCTTTAACAAAAAGAAGTTTATTCTCTCACAGTCCAGTAGGCTTGAAGTCTGAATTCAGGGCACCGGCTCCAGGGGAAGGCTTTCTCTCTCTTTCGGCTCTGGAGGAAGGTCCTTGTCATTAGTCTTCCCTTGGTCTGGGAACATCTTAGCACAGGACCTCAGGTGCAAAGGAAGCGCTCTTCTCCCAGCACTGCTTTCTTGGTGGTATGAGGTCCCCATGTCTCTCTGCTTGGTTCTCTCTTTTATGTCTCAAAAGAGATTGGCTTAAGACACTATCCAATCTTATAGATCTCATCAATATAACTATCGTTAATCCATCTCGTTATATTATAGTGATAGGATTTATAACACATAGGAAAATCATATCAGGTGACAAAATAGTAGACAATTATACAATTCTGGGAATTATGACCTAGTCAAGTTGATGCATATTTTGGGGGGACACAATTCAATCCATAACAAACAACAAGGAGATATTTTCCATTATTCTTAAGTCTCAGTTCTCTCACTGATTCAAAATTCACAGCGCTTACAGCGAAGTCATTTTTCAGATAAAAATGAGAGATTTTTCATGTAGTTATTAATAATTCTTCTTGACTCCTAATGACAAGAGAATCACATTTTAAATTTCTAGCTGAGGTTAAGGCAGCAATATATATATGTCCGGATCACAGTTGACTAAATCTAAGATGCCAGCCTCACTAGCACTACACTGGAAATAACTGAAATAAGAAGTCTGGGTATATATACCTCCTCCACACACCCCCAGCCTTACTGTTATGATTCAAGATTTAGTCTGTTGGCTAGGGCCACCACTAAACTTGATAAACATTATTATTGCCATTCATATGGTCATATGGACTCAAGCTAAAACTGATGGAAAATGATGTTTTGAAATTTAATTGAAAATAATAATCAAATAATGGCACATTCTATAATCTATAATCATATTAGACAACAAATACACTAAAATCTGGGCCCCAAATCATACAATTGTGATGAGTTCATCTGAGCTGAGGAGTAAATAACATCATATCCAGTCTAAAACCAAATTTAAACTATCTCCTTCTTACACAACAAAAATAACGGCCATCAAAATGCTGAATTTTGTAACATGTTATTGTTGTAGTTAGTTGCCATGGAGTCAGTTCAGACTCAGGGTGACCACACGTGTGCAGGGTAGAACTGCTGTATAGAATTTTCAAGGCTGTGACCTTTCGGAAGCAGATTGCCAGGCCTGACTTGAGAGGCACCTCTGGGAGTGTTTGAACTGTCAACCTTTAGGCTAGTAGTCTACTGCTTAACCGTTTGTGCTACCCAGGTAAGACAGGAAGCAAAGGCCCTGAGGGCAGACGGTGCCCATTTGAGAAACAGTGAAGAGACTGGTGTGGTTAGAGGAGAAGCAAGTAAAAGAGAAATAGACTATACTATCAGGGAGGTAATAGGGTTTGAGTGTGGAACCTACAGACTTAATAAGACAGAGAACAGAGGGGCCCCCAAATCCACAGAGTAACAAGAAATGGGCCGGAGCACAGAAACAAAGCCACTCCCCAGAACAATGGGGCAGAGTATCTAAAAACAGCATGCAAACTTCTTTCAAGTTGCCTTTCAGAAGCAGCTAGAGAAAACCAGGCCCAGGGACACGGGCAGAACATCCACCTATGAGCACTGTGTGACCTTCCAGCAGGGGCAGTGAGGGGCTACAGCCCCAGCCAGGGAATCAAACCCAGGGAGCGAGAGACTGTGTAGGCACAACACCCCATAATAAGTCCTCCTATGAATCCCAGAGGCCTCTGGGACAGGAGCCATCTTGGAAAGCTGCTGCTCCATACACCTTAGTTAACATATCTCTGCCTGTGTCTGTGAATAAACATGAATCTTTCCCCGCCCAAAAGCTTTTAAAAACTCAGGCCTGTCTTTTGTTCTGTGAGACAGGAGTATGTGTTGCTCTAGGCCCTCCTTGTCTCCACTTTTAAGCCTCTTCAATAAAGCTTTGCTCATGTGGAAAACTCTATATGCCTTACCTGCTCATTCTTGACCAGAGAGAGGCAAGAACCTTATTCTGGTAACGCAAGGACCTGCATTTTGCAGCATGCATCAACTTAATTAAAAATGTTTAGGAAAAGAAATGAAAAACACCTCTCTCTGTGCAAGGGTCAGACAAATGCTAATTTACCGGCAAAGGGCATAGGTAGGAATCAGTTAACTGACTGAGCAGAAAGCTCCTAAAAGCCCTTCTGTAGAAATCTTTCATTACTAATAAGTTTTTTTTCCTCCAAAAAATATGAAGGAAAACCTCTACATGTAAATATATATCAAGTTTCCTGTGGTCAGAACCTACTATCTCTGAAATCTCCTAACCTCCCTGGAACCACAGATTCATCTAGCTTGATGAATAGCTTCATCTGAGTTTCTCAGAAATGAATTGTGGAAACAATAAACTCACATTAAAATTCCATTGGCTTTCAAGAGGAAGTAAGGAACTTGCAGAAAGAAGTAGAAGTGTTTTTATGAACTGTAGACCTTACTGTGCTGTGCAAAAGGTCAGTTCTCCTCTGAGAGCAAAATATCCTGTGATACTCTCTGGGGAGCAATCAATTGTAGAAAGTGATGGGGGGAAAAAATGTATGTTTGTGTACATGAGGGTGTGTAGTGGTTGGAAGGGAGAGGGAAGAGGCTCAGAGAAGTTAATTATATTTGATAAATTATCACAAGATAGCAAAGACATTATGTTCATGACTTAATATACCTATCAAAGCAGCAGTATGAAATAGGTGCTATCATGTTAGTTTTCTTAATGAGAAAACAGAGATTCAGTGAGATTTAGAAACAATAGAAGTTACAAAACTGTTAAACTATAGAAGCTAGGTTCAAATTCTTGCTCTGTATTCTACAGCATGCAACCTCTACTCAGTTAAGGCAAATCAGTTTTCAAATGACATATTTTCAACTGCAGGGCACCATTTCCATAAGACAATTTTTTTTTAGCTGAGCTGCAGTTCTTTATAAATTAATAGGCACTATCTATATTTTAAGGAAATATATGGAAAATTAAACCAGGGGGGAGAGGAAAAACTGTACTTTTTTTTTTTTTTACATGTTAACATTTATATCTAATGATGAAACATTGCAAAGGGAAAATGGAGTAAGCAAAAATAAACAAATAATGAAAAGACTTGGGAGAGTAGAAGCTTGAGGAAAGCAAAGATTCTCTGCCTGGTGTTCCCCTTGATTAAAATTGTGAGTTTCCCCAAAGGTCTCTTGACTCTTGGTTCAGTACTAGAGAACTGACACAGTGTTCAGCCAACTAGCTCTTTCCTGTTATTTACAGATAATGAAGAACATTTATCATACAATGGGGAAGATGCTCCCGCCTAGAAAAAAGGTTGCTAAGAAGAAAGAGTTTGTTTCTCTTTGCTTTTCTCCTCTAAATTATTACATGACCTTGTATCAGCCATGAATCTCCTTACTTCTGGATTGCTTTCCATGCTCAGTCTTGAAAGTGGAGATTCTGTCTGCCCTTCCTCCTCCACCAAGTACTGGTAAATTAACAATATATTGCTACATAACAAATTCACCACCTGCCTGTCAGTTAGTTGTATTAACTGGTAACTGGTAACTTGCGCGTTGCTATGATACTGGAAGCTTTGCCACTGCTATTTCCAATACCAACAGGATTGGACGGGTTTTAAAAGAGCTTTCAGACTAAGACAGACTAGGAAAGAAGGTCTGGTGATCTACCTCTGAAAATTAGCCAGTGAAAACTTTATGGATGACAACAGAACATTGTCTGATTTGTTTGCTTTGGAAACATCACTAGGAGGGATCAATCGCTGGAGGAGGACATCATGTTTGGTAGAATAGAGGGCCAGAGAGGGCAAGGTAGACCCTCAGTGAGATGGACTGGCACAGTGGCCGCAATGATGGACTCAAATTTGTTGGCAATTTTGGGAATGATATAGGACCAGGCAGTATTTCATGCTGTTGTACATTGGGTCACCATCAGTCAGAGCTCAGAAATGGGCTTCAGATGTTCAAATGTATGATAAATGTTCAACAACGACAACATAACAAATTACCACAAACTTGCTGTTGTTATTAGGTGCCCTCGAGTTGGTTCCGACTCACAGTGACCGAAACACTGCCCCATCGAGCGCCATCCTCACAATCATTGTTATGCTTTAGCCCATTGCTGCAGCCACTGTGTCAGTCTTTCTTGTTGAGGGTCTTTGTCTTTCTTGCTGACCCTCTACTTTATCAAGCATGATGTCCTTCTCCAGGGACTGATCTCTACTGATAACATGTCCAAAGTATGTGAGACATAGTCTCACCATCCATGCTCCCAAGGTACATTCTGGCTGTACTTCCGAAACGGATTTGTTGGTTCTTTTGGCAGGCCATGGTGTATTCAATATTCTTCCCCAACAGCTTAATTTTAAGGAATCAATTCTTCTTTGATCTTACTTATTCATTGTCCTGGTTTCACACGCATTTGAAGCAATTGAGTCTCATGGCTTGAGTCAGGCATACCTCAGTCCTTAAAGTTACGTCTTTGCTTTTTAACACTGTAAAGAGGTCTTTTGCAGCAGATTTGCCCAATGGAATGCATTGTTTGAATTCTTGACTTCTGCTTTTATGGGTGTTGACTGTGGATCCAATTAAAATGAAGTCCTTGACAACTTCAATCTTTATATATCATGATATTGCTTATTGGCCCAGTAGTGAGGATTTTTGTTTTCTTTATGTTGAGGTATAATCCATATTGAAGGCTGTGGTCTTTGATCTTCATCAGCAAGTGTTTCAAGTCCTCTTCACTTTCAGCAAGCAAGGTTGTGTCATCTGCATAATGCAGTTTGTTAATTAGTATTCCTCCAATCCTGATGCTCTGTTCTGTTTCATATAGGCCAACTTCTTGCATTATTTGCTCAGCATACAGATTGAAGAAGTATGGTGAAAGGATACAACCCTGACACACGTTTCTCCTGACTTTAAACCATGCAGTATCCCCTTGTTCTGTTTGAACAATGTACAGATTCTTCATGAGCACAATTAAGTGTTTTGGAATTCCCATTCTTCACAATGTTGTCCATAATTTGTTATGATCCATACAGTCCAATACCTCTGCATAGTCAATAAAACACAGGTAAATATCTGTCTTAGTCATCTAGTGCTGCTGTAACAGAAATATCACAAGTGGATGGCTTTAACAAATGGAAATTTATTCTCTCACAGTCTAGTAGGCTAGAAGTCCAAATTCAGGACATCAGCTCCAGGGCAAGGCTTTCTCTGTCGGCTCTGGAGGAAGGTCCTTGTCATCAACCTTCCCATGGACTAGGAGCTTCTCTGTGCAGGAACCCCAGGTCCAAAGGATGGGCTTTGCTCCTGGAGCTGCTTTCTTGGTGGTATGAGGTCCCCCATCTCTGCTTGACTCCCTTTCCTTTTATCTCTTGTAAAATAAAAGGTGGTACAGGCCACACTTCAGGGAAACTCCCTTTATGTTGATCAGGGTTGTGACCTTAGTAAGGGTGTTATAATCCCACCCTAATCGTCTCTAACATAAAATTACAATCACAAAATTAAGGACAACCACACAATACTGGGAATTATCACTAACCAAGTTGACACATATTTTGGGGGGACACAATTCATTCCATGACAATGTCTTTCTACTATTCTCTGCATTCAGCCAGGATTCATCTAACATCAACAATGATATCCCTGGTTCCAAGTCCTTTTCTGAATCTGGCTTGAATTTCTGGCAGCTCCCTGTCAATATACTGTTGCAACCACTTTTGAATGATCTTCAGCAAAATTTTCCTTGCATGTGATATTAATGACATTGATAATTTCCATTTTTGATTGGATCACCTTTCTTTGGAGTAGGCATAAATATGGATATCTTTCTGTTGGATGGCCAGGTAGCTGTCTTCCAAATTTCTTGGCATAGATGAGTGAGCACTTGCAGTAATGCCTCTGTTTGATGAAACATCTTAATTGGTATTCTGTCAGTTCCTGGAGCCTTGTTTTTTGCCAGTGTCTTTAGTGCAGATTGGACCTCTTCCTTCAGTACCATTGGTTCCTGATCATATTCTACCTCCTGAAATGGTTGAATGTTGACCAATTCTTTTTGGTATAATGACTCTGTGTATTCCTTCCATCTTCTTTTGATACTTCCTGCATTGTTTAATATTTCCCCCATAGAATCCTTAATATTGTAGCTCAAGTCTTGAATTTTTTCTTCAGTTCTTTCAGCTTGAGAAATGCTGAGTGTCTTCTTGTCTTTTGGTTTTCTATCTCCAGGTCTTTGCATATGTCATCACAGTACTTTGTCTGCTCAAGCTGCCATTTGAAATCTTCTGTTCAGCTCTTTTGCTTCATCATTTCTTCCATTTGCTTTTGCTAGTTGATGTTCAAGAGCAAGGTTCAGAATCTATTCTGACATCCATTTAGGTCTTTTCTTTCTCTCCTGACTTTTTAGTGATCTCTTGCTTTGTTCATGTTTGATGTCCTTGATGTCATTCCACAACTCATCTGGTCTTGGGTCAGTAGTGTTCAATGTGTCTAATCTATTCTTGAGATTGTCTCTAAATTCAGATGAGATATACTCAAAGTCATACTTTGGCTCTAGTAGACTTGTTTTAATTTTCTTCAGCTTCAACTTGAACTTACATGTCAGCAATTGATGGTCTTTTCTGCAGTTGGCTCCTGGCTTTGTTCTGACTGATGATATTGAGCTTTTCCTTCATCTCTCTACACAGATGTAGTCGATTTGATCCTGTCTATTCTATCTGGTGAGGTCCATGTGTATAGTCGCCATTTATGTTGTTGAAAAAAGGTATTTGAAAGGAAGAAGTTGTTGGTCTTGCAAAACTCTTTCATGAAATATCCAGCATCATTTCTATCACAGAGGCCAAATTTTCCAACTACCAATCCTTCTTTTTTATTTCCAACTTTTACATTCCAATCACTAGTGATTATCAATGCATCCTGATTGCATGTTCAATTAATTTCAGACTGTAGAAGTTGGTAAAAATCTTCAATTTCTTCACCTTTGTCTTTAGTGGTTGGTGCTTAGATTTGAATAGTAGTTGTATTAACTGGCCTTCCTTGTAGGCATATAGATATTATCATATCCCTGACAGTGTTATACTTAAGGATGGATCTTGAAATGTTCTTTTCGATGATGAATGCAATGCCGTACCTCTTCAAATTGTCATTCCCGTCACAGTAGACCATATGATTGTTCAGTTCAAAGTGGCCAATGTTATTCCATTTCAGCTCTCTAATCGCTAAGATATTGATATTTAGGCACTCCAATTCATTTTTGATGATTTCCAATTTTCCTAGATTCATATATTCCAGTTTCTGATTTTTAATGGATGTTTGCAGCTGTTTCTTCTCATTTCGAGTCATGCCACATGAGCAAATGAAGATCCTGAAAGCTTGACCCCATCCATGTCATTAAGTTCAACTCTACTTTTAGGAGGCAGCTCTTCCCCAGTCGTTTTTTGAGTGCCTTCCAACCTGAGGGGTTCATCTCTAAGCACTATATCAGACAATGTTTCACTACTATTCAGATGGTTTTCACTGGCTAGTTATTTTCAGATGTAGACCACCAGGTCCTTCTTCCTAGCCTGTCTTAGTCTGGAAGCTCAGCTGAAACCTGTCCACCATGGTTGGCCCTGCTGTTATTTGAATACCAGTGGCATAGTTTCCAACATCACAGCAACATACAAGCCCCCACAGTAGGACAAACTGACAGATGCATGGGGGCCACAAACTTAGTGGCTTAAAATATACATTTAGTATCTCACAGTTTCTGTGAGTCACAAGTCAAGGCATTGCTTTGATGGTCCTCTGCTTTAAGCTCCTCACAAGGCTAGAATCAAGGTGGCGACCAGGACTTGAGTCTCATTTGAAGTCTTGATTTGGTGAAGGAACTGCTACCAAGCTCCTGGAGTTGTTGGCTTAATTCAGTTTCCAGGGGTTGTTGATCTGAGGGTCTCAGTTCATTGTTGGCTTCTGGCCAGGGGCTGCCCTCGATTCCTTTTAGCATTGGCCTCTCCAACTTGGCAGCCTGCTTCATCAGAGTATGTGAGCTTCAAAAGTAATAGACCCTATTAGCAAACAGAATTCACAATCTTTTGTAGCCTAATCATGGAAGTGATATCCCATCACCTTTGTTGTATTCTGTTGGGTAGAAGGAATTTGCTAAGTCAGCTCACATTCAAGGGAAGGGGATTACAAGAGGCCACAAATACCAGGAAACAGGGGCCATTGGGGGCCAAATCATTCTGTCTTTCACATCAGGCAATTAAAAAAAAAAAAAAGTTGATCTTTTGCTTAAGGTAATGGTTGAATAGTTGATGTGATTGTCACAATAGATGTATAAATATCCTGCAAATTGAATAATCTCAGGGGGACATAAAAATCAAAGGGACTGAAATATGCTTTGAGGTTCTTTAAAGAAAGAAGTTTCAGAGATTCTATGTACTGTTTGTCTGTAGTTTTTAGTGCACCAGTAAAAGAGGGCTTATAAATTGAAAGAGATACTGTCTCAATTGTTCTTTAGCCTCACATATGGCACATTCATTTCAATAATCAACAGTATTTATCAATTATATTTTGGGCATAATACAAGTGAATTGAAGGATACAATCACCTATGAGATTAGAATTGGCCTTTAGGAACTAATAACATAATAGCAGAAATAACACAGAAATATAATCACAATGCGAGGTGTAATGTGATAAGCACTGCATGGGTGGTAAATGCACGATAACACACAGACACACACCACACACCACACATGCTTTCTATCATAGTTCCAAGGATGGAGAGACCGTGAGGGCTGAGGCATTCAGAGAATACCTTAAATAATAGGTAGGACTTCAAACTGATCTTGAAAAATATTTAAGTGTGCAGTGGTTAACCAAAAGATCAGCAGTTCAGATCCACCAGCTGCTCCTTGGAAGCCCTAGGGAACAGTTATACTCTTTCCCATAGGATCTCTATGAGTCAGAATGGACTTGATGTCAACGGGTTTGCTTATTTATTTATTTATTTTAATAACAGGTATAGAAAGGAAAGGCAAGCATTTAGCCAGAGAAAATGGCAAAGGCAAGTGTACATTGATATGAATTCAAATGTCATGTTTTAAGGAAAATGAGAACACTAGGCTACTGAAGTAGGATTGTTTGGGGAAGCAATAATAATCACTTCTATTCATTGATTGCTTTCTATGTGCCAGGCATGCTTGAAGTGCTTTATGTACATTAACTCATTGAATCCTCACAATAACCTTTTGAGATATGTAATATGATTTTTTTTTCACTTTGTAAGCAAGAATAGTAGACCCTGAGGGCTTAAGTGAATTGCTAAGTTTATATAGCTAAGAACTGACAGAAACAGGCTTCACATCCAGGTATCCTGGCTCCATAATTAAAGCTCTCAAAGCAGGTTAAATTCAGTTATGTATTGCCATGAATGCAGAATCTTCTCGCATTTCTTCTCTGACTTTGTTAGTTATTAATCATGTGACCAGGGGAAGTCACAGAACCTATAGTCTTTGGTTTTCTATTCTGTAAAAGTAAGAAGTTGGAATAGATGGTCCTTAAGATCTCTCCAAGTTTCAAAATTCCAGGATTCCAATATTAAAAGAAAAACTGGATTTTAGCCTGAAGACAGAAGAAAATTATAAAAGCTCTCTCCATCTTCCTCTTTCTCTCCCTTACACACACACACACACACACACACCAGAGTTTAATCAGGGACCACAGGTATATCCTAAGCACACTGAATCAACCTGAGTCCCTCAGGTTTCAGCTAAATGTCATAGATCTGGTTATTTAGATTTGAAGGAGTGATAAATGCACTGGACTGCTCAAGTCATTCCCTAAATTATAACCTCTTTGATTTGTTTTCTTTCTTCTGGTATTTTTGCGATCCAGAAAATCTGAATTTAGTTCCAGATATGCTAAAAATACTTTCTGACATTCCACATCTGTGGTTATCAACTAGAGGACTGTTGGCATTTTAGGTGGAATATTTCCTTGTTGTGCTGGAATGCTGCATACATTTCAGAATGTTATCATCACTGACCCCTGCCCTAGTGCTTCAAACCCCTTTTAATCATCAGGACAAACAAATCGTCCCTACATTTTCCACATGCCCTTGCTTTTGGAGTACTGTGTTGGTTGAGAAATATTATCTAAGACTATGAATTAGGCTCTTCATAGCTCCAATACTCTGTTGTTAGAATGGATAGTTATGCTGTAAAAGAGAAAGCAAAGCTGTTGTTGTGGTTGTTAAGTGCCATCCAGCCCATTCCAACTCATAGAGACCCTATAGGACAGAGTAGAACTGCTCCATAGAGTTTCCTAGGAGCGGCTGGTGGGCTTGAACTGCCGACATTTTGGTTAGTAGTGGAGCTCTCAGCCACTACATGATCAGGGCTCCAGAAAGTAAAGTAGCACGTAAGAAACATCAGATATTATAATTTCAGCACCCAGATCCCTTTTCAGTTTTAACTAGATCAGACAAGAGATACTTCTCTTATAATCAAGAAGAGGTCTGCAGTGATTGGAGTATATACCTCCTTTTAGAAATGTATCTTAGGTATTTTAGGCTTGAGCATACTTTGTTATTTATTAATTCACTCATTCCACATATACTTATTAACACTTTGTACTCTGATAGATGCTGGAGTAACAAAGGTGAAAAACAGTCAGCCACAATAATACAAAAGCTTCTTTTGAACACAGATACCGTCTGAGGGAGAAGAAGTGGTGAGTTTAGACTATTAAGCCTTAAAATGTCTTAGAAATCACTGAATTTGTGTGAGTTATCTGAAAGTGATCAATTTATTGTATTCTTTTGCATCAGACACAGTGCATCTAATGTAGTAAGGAAATCTAGTGATAGAAAAAAAATACAGCAATATTTTTGCAGTTGAGTTTGTAGACTGAATCTTTTGACTGCGAAATTTATTCTCACTTCATAGAATTCTAAGTAGTCTGATTCTGTGCACTCTGAGCAACCTACTGATTGTTTGGCTTCCCATGAAACCTAATAAAGGGAGAAATATAAGAGTCAGACTGAAGAATGTTAAGTGTAGTTGATCATTATATTTTTTGTAACTTTGTACATTTACATTCCTTTTATGTACATTGAGTTCTTAAAATTTTGTTAATGTGTGTCAGCATTCTTTAGTCTCATCGATACTGGGTCCCTGAAGAAGTTACATCTTTGGGCCTGTAATGCTGAGGACCAGACATCAGACTAAGAAGAATCCAGTAGGGAGATGCTACCTCATAAAATGCATAACCTCTCCTTGTGAAGCCATGGCCTGCCTGCAGGAGTTTTCTTTTAGAATGCCTACATCTGTATTAGCAGACTCATCTAGGGCTATGGAACATGTATCTAACAGCCCCACCACACAGGTTCAATTGGACATTCCATAGATAAGTCAAACACTTGTCCAAACTTGACTCGATCTCTTCTCCTAAGTTGATTTTCCCTTAGTATCATTTGTATTTTTTTATTTTATATATATATATATATTTATCATTTATATTAGTTGTGACCACAAACTGTCTTCATAACCAAGGCAGAAATTTTAGAATCAACCTAGTATCCTCCTTCTGACTAATTAAAGCCAGCGTCAACTGCCATCTAGTCAGTTTCAACTCATGACCACACAATGTGTGTCAGAATACAACTGTGCTCCACAGGGTTTTCAATGGCTGACTTTTCAGAAGTAAATCACCAGGCCTTCCTTTTGAGGTACCTCTGGGTAGACTTCAACCTCCAAATTTTCAGTTAGCAGCTTAGCACATCAACCACCTGTACCACCCAGGGACTTTCACTAATTACCTAATACACAATCAACCAATTAATCAATCCAAAAATTAGCTGGTGAATCTATTAAACATGCCAAGAATATGTCTCCTTTACTACAGTAATTCAGGCTGTGACTGTTGTGATGGTCTCCTAAACTGGGTCCTGAGCCTCCAGATTTACTTTCTTAAATTTACCCTCCTCACAGCAGGCAAAGTTATTTTTAAAAAAAAAAAACAAAATACGACCATGCTATTTCCCAGCTTGCATTATCTCAATAATCCTGAAAGCTTTCAGCAAAAGTTTCAAACATTTTAGCTTAGCACTTGAGAACCTTCATAATCTGGCCACTGCCTTTCCTTCTTACCTTAGCTTCTACCATTTCGGCAGTACGACTGCTTCTTCACCTGTAAGGTCCTATGCCTATATCCTGTGCCGATGTAAAGCGTCCCTTCTAGTTAATAGCCTCCCTCCCAACTGTACTTGCTGAGGTCACCTCTGGTCATCTTGTCTGTGAAATCTGCATCCTTTTATTTTCCTA